>NC_067242.1:21461899-21549399 GCF_019924925.1 Ctenopharyngodon idella
GAAGGTTTTCTTAAATCTTGATCCCCAGGATTGGCTCCGTTTAATTTTCTTGCTCCCTTACCTAATTTAAGATTATAAAATCCCTCTAAAGTAGATTTTATGCTCTGAAGGAGAGTTCAGTTCACTTATGAAGCCTCCTTTGCAGATTCTTCCCTACAACAAATGCTCCTTAAGCATATCCTTCAAAGTGCTGAAATACTTAGACTTGAATTAAACATTAAACTTCATAAGACCCATTAAAGTCAAATGCAAAGTGCCTCTTAATAGCAAACCAGACAAACTGATTGATTTTTTTACAATTTTAAAGAGAATATTTAAAAGATATAGACGATCAGAGAGAGAAACACAACTTTGTATCCAGAATGCTTTAGCATTTTATGTGGGCCAGATGAACAAGTCTAATAGGATTTACTTTGACTGGATGGAGGGGCGAATGAGATTGGGAAGGGGGAAGGCATCCTGCCTTTACCCCCTGTTGCTAAGTAGCCCACCCAGAGCAGTCATGTGATGCTGGCAGGTGTCTGGCACTGATTAGACCTTTAGTAGTGGCCAAACCCAGCAACTTCCACCCAAGCTGCAGGATTATATATGGACTTAATTATAAACAGGTCAGCCCCCTTACTAACAAGCCACCTTAGAAATTGCCATTGCCTTGTTTAGAAATCAAGTATAATGGTATAATGTACAAGTATAATGTTTATTATATGCATTTTTCTTTTTGATTTTAGAATAAACGCTGCTTGACAAGTTTTATGAGCTTCACCCTCATGTGACATTTAACTTATTTAGGACACTGCCGTTCTGATAATCTGACAGTCATTTGATTTATTCTTGAGCACCAGTTTTGTTTAGTTCCATAAAATGCTTTTTTTATGTGTGTACCAAAAGCGAAATCCTTAAAACCAAAAATGATGTGTTGGCACCTTCCCTGGTGAGCCAGGAGACCAGTATAATAGAGCCGTTTTCATTTTGAGTTGATTGTCATTTTCAGCTGTGAGCTCCTTTTGTGATACAGAGTGCCTTGGATTTGTTTTAACTGTTAAGACTCCACCTACACTTCACTAATGATATAAACGAATCATATCCCCTGCTGAGGTTTTAGCATAAAGAATCATTCCTCTCAGTACAGTTATACAGTTCATTGGCTTATTGTGTTATTTCTTCATAAAACAATTGTCTGTTTTCCATTTTAATATATTTTTAAAAGTAATTTATTTCTGTGATGGTAAAGCTGAATTTGTCCCACTTTATATTAGGGGTCTTTACCTACTATGTATTAAATTTAAATTTATTATTTGATACAATGCACATATTATGTACATACAAGTTTTCACATTGCACTTACAGTACATTATTATTATTACCTGCATCTAATTACATCTGTAATTCATTTTTAACCCACCCTTAAACCTACCCACACCACCAAAATTGTCCTTAAACTTAGCCATATCTCACCTCAATACCAGAACAAGTGTTTTGCAATACATCATCAACACAATAAGTACATTGTACTTATTGTTTGATGTAAGTACATAGTAGTTAAAGACGCCTAATATAAAGTGTGACCGCTGAATTATCAGCATCATTACTCCAGTCTTCAATGTCACATGATCCTTCAGAAATCTTTCTAATATGCTGATTTGCTGCTGAAGAAACATTTCTCATTTTTATAAAAATGTTGAAAACAGTTGTGCTGCTTAATATTTTTGTGGAAACTAATGCTTTTTTCAGGATTCTTTGATGAATAGAAAGTTAAAAAGAAAAACATTTATTTGAAATAGAAATGATTTGTAACATTATAACATCACTTTTGATCAATTTAATGCATCCTTGCTGAATAAAAGCATTATTTGTCTTTCAAAGAAAAATTGTACTTTAGAGTGTTTTGCCGTTTTGAAATGGAGCCTCTTTAAATTCTTCAAACAGATCCTCATATGCTCCTAAGAGCTTTGTAATAAGACTTTATTTCAAGTATCAACACTAACTTGATCACTAGCTTAAGCCTATTAAGACACCATTAAATTGGACGCACACATTAAGTACTTTAAGAAAATAACAATCCATCTCTGCAAATTATGCTTCCTCCAAATAACAAGCTTCATAGATCAAATTAGACTTTTTGATTATTTTGTCTTGTTAAACCTAGAGTTTAATGTCAAAGATGGAAAAGCTATAGTCCTGATGTACATCTGATTAAAGGGATCTCATCTGTTGATCAGTGGGGGGTTTGCTTGCACAGAAATGCTCTGCTACTGTTTGGGGCTTAAGCTGCTTTCATATAACTGGCTTGATGTGATCTTATGTTATGTAGATGTTTAATTAATCCTAGAGCCAGATATTTAGCTATCAGCATCAAATCTTATTCTGGTCAAGAACATGTAAATATGTCAATGACCAATTTCTTTTTATATGATATTTAATGGCGATTAAATTAGAAATCAGATTGGAGCTGGTGATTTCAGCCATTTTTGTGTGCATTGTGCATTTGACAGTTAGTGAACCCGTCTGACCTTAGTGTTCAATCTAGCTGTTATGTAGCACAAACTATTGTGATATTAATTTATGTCAGACATGGTTTTGAACATCTTGATCTTGTGAATGTTTGTTTTAGCTAGCAGATAGGAAGGAAAAGATAAGCAAGGAGTAACGAGAATTAACCATTTACAAAATCCTGCTGAGGTGTCAGGTGAACTAATCTGGACACTAGGTTCAAATTACAGGTCATCACAGGTCTCTTTCAAGCTGTCTTCCTGCCTTTGTGTTTTATTTTTTCACTTTGTGTCACAAAGGCTTTATCATTTTAAATGATCTTTCCTAGGTAGAGTAATCAACAAGCCCTCATATGAAGGGTGAAGGGTCAAATTATTCTGACCTTTGCCAAATACCATTTGTATTTGTGCTGCTTGGTGCAACTTCATTATGTTTAAGCCTTTCAGAATGCAACATCAGTTATGGTGACTTTAATTAATATTTCCCTCAATTATACATACAGTGCTCAGCGTAAATGAGTACACCCCCTTTGAAAATTAACATTTTAAACAATATCTCAATGAACACAAAAACAATTTTGTTTTATATAACATCTGTTTAACATAACATGAAAGTAATTTTAATAATATAACATTATATTAACTTATAGAGAACAAAATTTTCAGATTTTCTCAAATTAGGGTGATGCAAAAATGAGTACACCCCACTGAAAGTCTCTGGAGCAAAGCTTAATTTTAGACTACAAATGTCTAATTTAACAAGAATTCAACCACAGGTGAGTCTAATTATTCATTACACAGGTGTCCAGCAGACAGCTGATTATAAAAGGGTGTTAAAACCCCTTCCCATTTCATGCTGTCAGCAATGGCACCACATGGAAGAGAAATGTCACAAGACCTGAGAAAGAAAATAATTTCTTTACACCAGAAAGGTGAAGGCTACAAGAAGATCAGCAAAGCTTTACTTATCAGTCAGAATACAGTAGCAAAAGTGGTACAAAAATTTGAAAAAGATGGAACTGCAACCATCTCAGAGACATCCAAGTTGTCCATGGAAGTTAACACCTTGACAGAAGCGTCTTCTAATAAGAAGTGTTGAAGAAAATCGGCATGCAAGTTCACTGCAGTTATCTAAAGAAGTAGAAAGCAAAACTGGGGTGACTATTTCCCCTGACACAATACGGCGTACACTGCAGAGGAATGGCATGCATGGGTGCCGTCCACGAAAGAAGCCTCTCCTGAAGCCCAGGCACAAAAAAGCCCGCCTAGAGTTTGCCAGGGCCCATGCTGACAAAGATGAAGACTACTGGGACTCTATACTCTGGAGTGATGAGACCAAGATAAATGTTTTTGGAACTGATGGTTTCAAAACTGTATGGCATTGCAAAGGTGAGGAATACAAAGAAAAACACATGGTGCCTACAGTGAAACATGGTGGTGGCAGTGTCCTTATGTGGGGCTGCATGAGTGCTGCTGGTGTCGGGGAGCTGCATTTCATTGATGGCATCATGAATTCACAGATGTACAGCTCTATACTGAAAGAGAAGATGCTACCGTCACTCCGTGCCCTTGGTCGTCGTGCACTTTTCCAACATGAAAATGATCCTAAACACACATCTAAGGCCACTGTTGGATTTCTGAAGAAGAACAGGGTGAAAGTGATTCAGTGGCTCCTGATCTGAACCCAATCGAACACCTATGGGGAATTTTGAAGAGACAAGTTGAGCATCACTCTCCATCCAGCATCCAGTCTCTAAAAGAGGTCATTCTTGAAGAATGGAAAAAGATAGATGTTGCAAAATGTCGCCAACTTGTTCATTCCATACCTAGAAGACTTGGTGCTGTCATTAAAAATCATGGAGGCCATACAAAGTACTAGATGTAGTAGGTTTTGTTGTGGGGTGTACTCATTTGTGCATCACCCTAATTTGAGTAAAACTGAAAATTTTGTTCTCTAAGTTATATTATTAACCTTACTTTCATGTTAAACAGTTAAACAGATGTTATATTAAAACTTAGTCTAGTCAACATTTTGGAAATTGTTTTTGTGTTCATTGAGATATGTTTAAAATGTTACTTTTCAAAGGGGTGTACTCCTTTACGCTGAGCACTGTATATAATAAATCACATATGCAATTTTGTTTAATAGTATATGACCTATAACACATATCCAGACACACTCATTTTAGTAAAAGCGAAGTGTGAACAGTCTACAATAAAACTGTGGATTTGTCTCAGTGCAGATATTTTTGTCTTGAGATTTAGTTTTGACACCTTTAGATTTGCGTCTCAAATCTCTTATATTGTGCAATCACACTGCAGACTGTGATTTATTCCGTATCTGACTCCTGCAGTAAATGAGAGCTTGCTGGGGATAAAAGCTTCATGTTTTATGCCGGTGTGCTTGTGTTTTTTCATCTTGTGCAAAGAAAAGATCTAATCAATTCATACAACCTCTCTGACTTGTGGCTTATTTTTGAGTTATGTCAAAAGCATATGTTGCTGTTGTTTATGTCTGAGATAAAAGGTGATGGTTCTGTTTAGTGTGCTCATCCACTATTATTTTTTTCTATTCTTGTTATTAGTGGTGCTTGCCAAGACATCACTAGCACTTTTACTCATACTATGGGTTAACTCCTCGATATAAATTTTTTTGATGTGTTACTCATTGTGCTCAATTTGAGCAGCTGATGGCTAAACATGCTAAAACCCACTCGGAACACCTTACCAACACTCTAGTAGAGCTGGGAGATATGGTATCATTACCATGATATAAAATGTCTATCATTAGAGATTTTGCTATACGTGTATATAGCGATATGTAAATATATAGCACTATTGACACTTCAGAGTGATGAAGATTGTAGAATACTTTAAAAACAATGTTTCTCAACATCAAATTGCAAAGGCTTTGCAAATCTCATCACCTACAGTGCATAACATCATCAAAAGATTCAGAGAAGCTGGAGAAATCTCTGTGCGTAAGGGACAAGGCCAAAGACCTTTATTGGATGCCCGTGGTCTTCGGGCCCTCAGAAGACACTGCATCATTCATCGGCATGATTGTGTCAATGACATTACCAAATGGGCCCAGGAATACTTCCAGAAACCACTGTTGGTAAACACAATCCACCGTGCCATCTGCAGATGCCAACTAGAGCTCTATCATGCAAAAAGGAAGCCATATGTGAACATGGTCCAAAAGCACCGTCATGTCCTGTGGGCCAAGGTTCATTTAAAATGGACTGTTTCAAAGTGGAAAAGTGTTCTATGGTCAGAGTCCAAATTTGACATTCTTGTTGAAAATCACGGACGCCGTGTCCTCTGGGCTAAAGAGGAGGGAGACCATCCAGCGTGTTATCAGCGTTCAGTTCAAAAGCCAGCACCTCTGATGATATGGGGGTGCATAAGTGCATACGGTATGGGCAGCTTGCATGTTTTGGAAGGCACTATGAATGCTGGAAGGAATATAAAGGTTCGCTTTATTTTGGCCCAGTTTGCTTTTCCACTGCAGTTTAGTACCGCTTCCGCCACCTTGTCTACTGACCACGATACAGCCATTTCTTTTTTCAAGTTGCGTGCGACAGTCGTTTAAAGCAAGTCATTTAAAAATGTTGTGCGAACAAATGATACTTGTTGCTGATTATTTAAATTTAGCGGGTTTGGTATCTCGTGTCGCAAATCCAATGATGCTGGTAGTGACGATTCTCTCTGACCAATCAGTGATCTGCAGTGTTTACACGTCATATTTTAGTATTGGTACAGCTCGCTTAGAAACTCAACCGAGGTGAAAGTGAAAGTAAAAAGTTGGGTGTAAACCGGATGTGTATCAGTATAATAGATCCATGAATTTGGTCTTAAAGTGACAGCAGCCTAATATACCTGCCTGCTGCTCTGTCATTAATGTGAATCAAACAAAAGAGATAATAACTTATTGCTCTTGACTAAATACATTATTTTAGTTTAATAAGAATAAATTTCTATTTAATTCATAAAGTGAAGACTATGCAATATTTTATTTTTACATTTATTACATTTCTGTACTAATTTCAACTACATGTTAATTAAACCTATTGTACCTTAATAACTTAATTTAATTCATATTTTTTGTTATATTGTATTTGTCCTATTGTTTGTAATTTGCTTCTTTTTTCTTATTTTTAATAACAGAAATGAGTTAAACTAAATATCTATATTGTGATATATATCATTATTGTGAAATACGAATTTGGTCAAATCACCCCTACACTCTAGCACCCACAATACCTTGGCACTTCAGTTTCATGCTGGCTTTAATAAGTGTCTTGCACAATGGCACCATGGTGATAGTTGATGAATCAACCCTTGGAAGGGTTTGAACCTACAACCTTTCAGTATCCAGCCCAGATTTTTGCTAGGTTACACAGCCCTGTTTTCCCTCTAAAATCTGTTCTATTTTGTCACCTTTTTACTCTTTATAACTTTTTTATTTTGCTTGTTCTCTTTTCCTTTCTTCTCTACCTCTACCTTTTTTATTGTATTTGTGAGTATGCTGGTGTAAAGCCTTCTCTTTATCAGATACAGTAAACCTGGCTGGTAATGTGAGATGACATTAATATTGAATAAGATAGAGAGAGGAACGTCAGGTGAGAAAATGAATTTCCATATGCAGGGCTGCTGACTATAATAAATAACACTTCCACACCGGGAATGAGAAACTGTGTACCTTCATGTGTGAGCAGATCTGTCTGTACTAACTGCATCACCATGGATACAGTGAAACACTTATGATGAGCTTTAAACAGTGCTGGATTTTCAGTGGTTTGAATTACAGCTGTTTCAAATCAGTACACATATGTATTTTTTCATAGAGTGATACATCAAATTTGGGAGGTACCTTTGACATAGAGTGACATAGACTGCATTCATATCCACTAAACTATTTGTCAGCTACAGTGATGGCTCAGTGTAAAGCTTTAGTTGGGAAAGACAAATTGATTCACACTGATTAATGACTGGCACACAAATCTCACATGTTTTTTCACAGTTCCACGACCTTAAACAAGAATGCAACTAATGATTTCTGAGCCTTGGGCTCCATGTTCAAAGATCCTGTTTGAAATACCTTTGAAATTCTCTCTGCTACATGAATTATAAATATGAGTTTAGGCTACATTTCCCTTGTTACGTTCCCATCGGTTCATACATTTCAAGATGTCAGGCATTTTGGAGCTCAGCCTGTGCTAACGCCTCAGCTCTTCTGAATGGTGAGTACCCGAAAGAAAAGAGATGACTTAGCATTTCCTTTTGGTTGGGGAAAAGTCATAAAACAGCTTAAAACATTTGCAGAATTTGCCTTGTCAGTTAGGGTTAGGCCAACACACTGCAGATAAGGGACTATCAATAAGAGCCACAAATAGCTGACTTGATGTTTATTTTAGGTGAAATTGAGATATTTGTTGCTAAATGTGCTGAATTTGATTGTAAAGACATTTTCGATTCAAGTTTCCTTTTAGTTACTGAGCTCTCTGTCAGCATACATCTCTCAAAGAGTCAGTGAAAAAGATCTCAACAACTTTAGCTAGTCAAATAAATGGAAACTAGTTAAAGTGTCTCATTTTCAAAATTTAAGGCTGGATTTTTTTTTATTAACTTTAAAAGTCTTAAAATATCTTACATTTAATTCCCATAGCCATGCAAGTAACCTGAAGAAGAAGAATGAAAATGTATATGAGACTTGAGAAATGAGTGATAAAAAATGAATATGGCTGGCCATGACTGTTTGGAATGTACTTGAAAATGAAGCACTTAAGACAACAGGGTGGATATACTGAGAAGCTCAGGAATTGGATGGGATGTGAAACATCGGCTATAAAACACAGACAGAGAGAGGAGAAGTGAGGTGCCTACAAATTCAGTACCAGTCTGGAGTGAGGACGGGCTCTCTAGGGTAAAGCTTTTGACATTTAACTAGACCAGCCATAAACAGAGCAGAGCGAAGCCATTGACATTCATTCTGTCTGGCAGAGTTTTTCTCTGGCTGATTTCATTCTGCTTGCCCCACTCTGCTGCAATCTGTCATATCGGACAACACATTCTTCCTCTATGTAATAGGCTGTAATTCACCTCAGAATTGTCCCAGCAAAAGTCATAAGCGTAAATTTGCTTTGGTGAAAGTTTCCTAATTATTAAAGTTGAAGAGAGTTTGATATTAAACCACCTTGAAACCATTAAAATATGTGATCAATGAAGATTTTCTACTCATTCCCTGAAAAATCTTTTATGTTTCTTTGTTTGCACTTATTACAAGATGTGAGTATTATACTCTCATTGGAAAAACATGCCTCTAGATACAAAATACAATATAATTCACTGTAGTTTTTTAGCTGAAATGAACACTAGTGGCAATAAAACACCAATAACTTTTTAATGATCACAGTGCCAGATTATTGATTGATAAAGACTTGCCCAATATGCAATATGTTATGACCTCAAAACACTTTTACCATAGAGCATGACATGTAAAACTTGTAACCTTTGCATCACGTAACAAGCTTTTCTGACATACACTCTTAAAAATAAAGGTTCTTTATTGGCATCTAGCCATGAAGAACCTTTAACATATATGGAAACTTTCCAAATTTCCAAGTTCTTTTATAATGGGGGAAGTTTAGATTTTTAAAACATTCTTCACACTAAAAAGAATGGATTTTAAGAACTGATCACAGATTTTAAGAACTGATCGCCTCACTGCGAAAACCCCCATTTGGAACCTTTATTTTTAAGAGTATAGTAAACTTGCTCTTTAGCTTGCCCGGTACAGCTTTGTACCTGTGATGCGGAGTACTTGGGTTCTGTGAAACGTGATTCACAATAACAAAATGCATTTTTATCTCACATTTGCATTTGTTAATGCTTTTGGTTAGGTTTAGAGTATGGTTTAGTGTGCCTAGTTCTTTATTTTCAAATGCAATAGAACATTAATCTTTTAGTTCCACTCAATGAACATTTAGTCTGCGTCTGAAATCGCATATTCAAAATAAGTTTCTACTCGAGAGTAAGTAATTACTTCATGACCACTAAAAAAGTATGTTTATATAGTACTGTATGTGTAGTATGAATGTAATCCGGACGTCCATGCTATCATTATCATGTGACCTACCAGCGTCAGTTATGTCACTTCACTGCCATTCACAAATCCTCTCCTGTGGCCTCATGGGATAGTAAAGTGTCCATCGTATGCATGCACACTTCAAAATCTCGCAGAGTAGGTCATCCAGGTACTTTTTGCCTACTCTTTTATAAGTGAATTTGGCCATACTTCTTATGTCACATACAGTTTTTCGCCTACTATATAGTAGGGAAGTATTTCGGATGCAGCCTTAATTTCCGAACTGCCGCAATATACGTGTAACAACTAAACAACCTTGAAAGTTTCATTTTGCAGAAATGTTGCCACAGGCACATTTTTCCAGTGAGCCAGGGTTAGTATAATATATTTATTTACATGTATTTATAAATATTTATTATATTATATTTATTACACAGTTACTTTTAGCAATATAGCGGGTGAATTGTGTATATGATGTATATTATGATGTTATGATAAACTGTATGCCTTTCTCTACTGATGTTCTTGTTCAAAGCGTTTCTAAGGATGCTGATTTTTAGAAGACAGCTGTCTGACTCTGATATGGCGAACAGGAACATAGTTTGTGTAACATTAGCAACACATTATTAGCTGTTTGATAACGTAGTAAAGCAAAAGGCTAGTCATATTAATTACTGTTATGAGTCCGACGTTGTAAAGAGCGATACCTTTGTGCAGCGTTTACTACAGTAAATTGAGTAAAAGTTGACCGAGTGGGTCTCTGAGTTGGTGTGAATGAGTGGAGGTGGGGCTAATTCGCATATTCATGAGTCCACGTATACTAAATGAAGCAAGGGTGTAGAGTTACATTCAAGCTATTTTAAGGCGTGAATAAAAAAACAAAATACTGGAAAAAATGTTTAAATATGTCATTTTGGTGATCAAAAATTAGTTTTAAGGGATAAAATTATTGACTACAGGGGGACTTTTAAGTATTTTGTATAACGGCCAATAACTGTAAACCACTTTCATAAGTTTCAGTTTTATGACTTTCATTTCTCTTTGCAGTTTTTTTATTATAATAATATTACAATTTTAAAAATAATTTGTTACATTTTATATATACTATGGTAATATTATATATATAGTATAGTCAAATAATTCAGGCAGCTTAAAAGCCAACTATCTCATGAGGCTTTTAAGTGTGTTTAGCCTGATGCTACATTGTTGATGTTATAATCGCTGTGGCTTTAGCACTGTTAGTATCTTTGGTTAGTTCAATCCCATTAATAAACAGTGATTCTATGGTGTGATCACGCATGAGCTAAAGCTACGTTAGCGTTAGCTCTGTCACTGTTTACCTATTCATTAATTCAGCTGTGACTGATGAGGGCTTGCCAGAGCCCTCCATCTTTTGTGTAATTAAACGTCTGTCTTCGTTGAAGCATGTATGAATACACATGAAAACACATAAACGTAGCCCCCTCCCCCACCATACATTTTTGCTATAGAGCATCCCCAGTGACCAGGCTAGCATCGGATAATTAACGGGCTGAGTGGTCGTGTTGATTGCTTCATTATTCGTGCGATAAGCATCTGGTGGAGGTGTCAGATTGATGTTGTGGATTCGACATTAATCCACGCTAAAGCTGTTTAATAACAGCAGTTGGGACTGAAGACACAAATCAAAGCCCACACAGTCTTTAAAGTGTTGCTTTGTTTTAGGACCCAGACGTGATGATGTCATAATGAGGGTGTGGGCCCTGGGTTTTGATTGTTGTTGGGGTTTTTTGCATTATTTAGCAAAATTACAAATAATTATGGGATCATTAAGGGTTCACTTTGGGATTTTAAGGGAGCAGACACTATGCTCATGATTTATGTTTTGTTGAGGGTGGCAATTTGAGTTTTATGTTGGGGTTAATGTGTGTTAACCAGCAAGGCTTGCTACAAACAAAACAGAAAGCTATTCTTTGGAAAAGAGTGTACTGACTGAACCTTTATCTGTTAATTAGACTCCCTGAGCTGAAGCTCTAAGGAAGTTTCAGTTAATTACTAAATCTGTTTTTAATTTAACTTCATTTGCCTTCAATTTTGAAGTTAACTAATTTTCTATGGTTGAAACTTCAGCTAAATTTAGTTAAGAAATTTGCAGCCAATCACAGTCCATTCCTTCTGGATATTGTTAAAATATTCTCATTCATGTTAATCATATTTGAAGAATAAATATTTTGCTGGTAAAACACATGGACTGTCTGATATATGTGCGTTGGGTTTGGCCTTTGGACATCACGGTTTATTAATTAGCTCTAATATAACATTCAAAAGTTTGGGGTCGGTAAGATTTTTTTGTAAGATTCAGCGCCAAAATCACATGATTTCAGTAAACGAGGCTTCGTTACGTCATAAGTGTTTTGAAACTTCAATAGTTCACATGACTCTGGCAGTTTGATACACGCTCCGAACCACTGATTCGAAACAAAAGATTTGTTAAGCTTCGAAGCTTCATGAAGCAGTGTTTTGAAATCGCCCATCACTATTGTTGAATAAAGTCGCTATTTTGTTATTTTTGGTGCACAAAAAGTATTCTAGTCGCTTTATAATATTAAGGTTGAACCACTGTAGCCACATGAACTGTTTTAAATATGTTTTTAGTAGCTTTCTGGGCATTGAAAAAGGGAGTGTTATTGCTGGTGATGCAGGCCTTACTGAGCCATCGAATTTTATCAAAAATATCTTAATTTGTGTTCCGACGATGAACGAAGGACTTACGGGTGTGGAACGACATGAGGGTGAGTAATTAATGACATAATTTTCATTTTTGGGTGAACTAACCCTTTTGAGCCGTTTCCAGAATTGATAATAAAAACTGTTTCTTGAGCTCCAAATCAGCACGTTAGAATGATTTCTGAAGGATCATATGACATTGAAGACTCGAGTAATGATGTTGAAATAAAAACAGCTTTGTCTTCACAGGAATAAATTAATTGTTAAAATATTAAATGTTTCAAATAAAAAGGAGCTATTTTAAATTGTAAAAACATTTGTTTTTACTGTATTTTTGATCAAATAAATGCTGCCTAAGAGACTTCTTTCAAAAACATTTTGCACAAATTATCCTTTAGATCACCTGCTTTGCTCATTTATGTTTGACTCTCAAAGATTATTTAAATCCTTTCTCTAAATACTCTGTTATAGCTGCTAAATAACACTATAAGAACAATTGCAAAGCTGAAACTCCCCACGAATCCGACCCTAGCTTTAATCATCCCTCTAACAACAGCTATTCATAAACTTCTCAGTGACAGAAGCAGAGTTATCAGTCTCTATATACACATACACTCAGTAATAAGCACCGATATGAATCACATGTGCCCTTTTATTACGTCTCGCAGGGGTAAATTTTACCCCATCCCCAGAGGACCTGATTCAGCAGCTGCCATGGCTGTAGTGTCCAGTGCTGTTATCTAATAAAGTTGCCCAGCCATTTACACTGAAATGTCATGGCCATAATGTATCTACAACTGTTTGTACAGGGAAAGGTCATGACTGGCATCAAGGACAGAGACACGCACACATATATTGCGATGTTTTACAGTATTGAATTTGCTTTGGGTTACAGGAAAATAGAATAATAGATGATAGAGCAAAACGCACTTGGTTTTCTAAACTTTCGACCGTTTTCTCCTCTACAGTACTTAACACTATTCCTTTACCTTCATCTTTCTCTATCCTGTTTGTTTTATTGATCTTCAGTGGTTTTTCTTCAGTGCCCCCTTCTTTTTCAGCACATATACTCTTAATTCTGCAGCTGTGTCCTTCGGCTCCTTAATGTAGAGCGTTAGGAAGCCCCTCACAATGCACGAAATACAACACAACACATCCTTCCTTCTGCACCCTCCGTTCCTGCTATTGTCAGCGTGACAAGAGTGTGCGTCAAGAGGTAAAATTAGCAAGCTGTAATGATTGCGGCCTTTCCTGCGATACACACGCTTGTACCTTCTCTTTTTGTTTTTGAGTGATACTGTTGCTCTAAAGATTTAGGAAAAGTAACACTTTATTTTAGCATGTCCTTGTTATATGTACTAATAATAACAGTAAATGATGCCCTTATCTGAAAGTATAACTACATGTTGTGAATTAGTATTATATACTTATTTGTGTAATTACACTGTAATTACTGCAATTTTGTGTAATAACATTTATGTAAAAACAGTAACATCTTAAATAAACTGTAACCGAAAATAGTTTTCACAACTGGGAATTAAAGTCCTAAAGACTAGTTTTATGATACTTTTGTGCCCTTTATGAGGCCGGACATCTTCAGTCCCCATTCGTTGAAAGTGCATGGACGAGAGCAACCAGTACAATATTTAAAATGTCTTCTTTTATGTTCTACAGAATAAAGAATATTGTTCAGGTTTGGAATTTGAGAGTGAGTAAATGATGACAAAATTGTTATTTTTGGGTGGAATATCTTTCTGAGATCTCCTTTGTTTTGTATTCATAAGGGATGAAAAACCGGTCAGCAACATGGGTCAGTACAGGGTTTCCATATAGGGGTTCATTCTTTCTTGTCATGTTATCTCACGATTGGGGGCCTCTTCATAGCTCAGGTGAATTATTTTTCTCCAATTCTTTACATACAATGGAAACATTAGTATTAATGTACACAAAATTAAAGCATCCACTGAGTATGTAAAACCTGGCATGAGTACAATAAGCTGTTAAAAACTGTCAAACTCATAATTACAAGTACAGTAATTAAAAAATCTGAATTTTTTTTTTACTTGACTATCATGATATAATTTAAAAAGAAGCAATGGCAACAGCCGCAGCAATCTATTTAAACATTTATTTTAATGTAATTTATTGTAACTGATATTACTGTATTTCTTGTTCTTAAATAGTTCGAAAATGTGAATTAATGTATCGATGACATATTTTCCTGTTATCAAAACAACAATAACAAAAAAACACATGTACTACATTGGAATTTGAACTTCAAATTAAAAAACGATATAGTGTGAATATAGGTAGTGTGAATGAAATTTGGACATCCATCATGTTGTTACTGTCACATGACCTAACAACGTCAGTTGCGTCATTTCACTTCCGTTCATAAATCTTCTCTTGTGGCCTCATGGGATAGTAAAGTGTCCATCAAATACGCACTTCGGAATCTCTTCGGAAGTAGTAGGTCATTCGGGTACTTTTTGCCTATTGTTTTTCGAATACTATGAATTCGGACATACTGTTTGTTTCGGATGTACTGTTTTTCGCATACAATATAGTAGAGAGGTATTCGATTTCGGACGCAGTGATGGATCCATTTTAGCATTATGAGAAGTTCTTCTCTTAATTATGATAATTCAGACAAGTTGGGACATTATTTGATGTCCTTTGTTTGCAAAGCACTAGCTGATTGTATTTATTAATCTGTTCTTTTTGTGGATTAATGTTTTATGGTATAAAGTGAGCCATTTTTACTTAATCTAATATACAATTATGTTTCAGCTGATATTCTGTTTTTGTTCCAAAGATATTACGTAAGCACATATTAGATATAAATAGATTATATTAAGTCATTAATAAAAGAAGCCAATTATAAAACACAGCTAGTTTCAGGAAATAGTATCTCTCACTGGGTTGGAAACCACTTTTTCCATATAAGCCATATAAATGTAGTTGCCGTGTTCAAAAGATTCCTTCTTAATCTTTCTCTTTTAGAAACAGACACATTTTATCTTCTCTTCAGTTTCTTTAATAGTCCGAAATCGCCTCCTGGACTAATATATTTCAGCCCGCAGGGGACAAGATATCATTGATAATCTGCTGCATATATTTATATGCCCTGAGAGCAACACCAAACGCTTTCAGTTTTTCTATTTATAGCTCATTATCATAAAATATGAATCATTCATAAGATGGCGTAAACTCGCATAATCAGATTCACCCTTGGGAATTTAACCCTTTAAATGTCTCTTATTGGGGTGGGCTTGTAAACGGCAACAGGTCGTTAAGGGTTTATTGCATTCTGCAGGACCAATTAACCTTTTGACAGAGGACAGCAGAACCAGACACATGCTTTCCCTGGAGATATTTATGATCAGACATTTGTCTAGTAAACAGTAATGTTCAGCCAAAATGTTGAAATGCTTACTTCAGCTTTTCCACGAGACTAAAAATCTATGTATTTCATTTTATAAATCGTCAGGAAAAATAAGTGGATTTAATTAAAGGGTGCTAATAGCAATTGCGCAATGTACCATTTGCAATTTAATGTACATTTTTGAGTGGTCTGGTTCATGTAAATCTTGCCACCACAATGGATGGTTGCCAGGGTGTTGCTATGTGGTTGATAAGGTGTTCTGAGTGGTTCCCAACACATTGTTAAGTTGTTGTTAGTGTGTTCTGGATGGTTTAGTTGCATTTGGTGTAGCTATTCTGGGTGGTTTGTAGGTGGTTGCTTGTGTGTTCTCTATGATTTCTTGTTGGTTGCTAGGGTGTTTTGGGAGTTTCTCTGTAGTTGCTTGGGTGTTCTCTGTGGTTTCTTTGTGGTTGTTAAAGTGTTTTTTTCTGTGGGTGTTAGGATGTTCTGAGTAGTCACTAGGTGCTTGCCTGTTCTGGGTGGTTTCTAAGTGGTCGCAAGGTGGTTAGTGTGTGCAGGGGGGTTGTTTCTAGGTAGTTGCTAGGGTATTCTGGATGATTGCTAGGGTGTTCTGGGTTGTTTCTAGGTGGTTGCTAGGGTATTCTGGATGATTGCTAGGGTGTTCAGGGTGGTTTCAAGGTGGTTGCTTTGATGTTCTCTATTTTCTAAGGTTTTATGAGTGCCTGCTAGGGTGTAATGCGTCTCTAGGTGGTTGCTTAGTGTTCTGGGTGGTTTCTAGGTGGTTGCTAGGGTATCCTGGGTGGTTGTGAGTGTGTTATGGGTGGTCACTAAGTGGTTGCTTGGTGTTATTCGCGCTTAAAACGTTTGGCTTAGTGCGATTATGAAATCGCAAAGGCTGCGTTTTTTTTTTTTGTTGTTTTGTTTTTATGCGCAGCGTGTCAGTGAAGCACGGCTCTGTGATCAGTAGTAAATGCTGCTTCATCTGAAAACACTGCGAGTTTGAATCACTTATAACGTGCATTTGAAAAAGAAACACGCGTCAAACATCTTTCCACACATGAGAAGTATTTATGAACCTCCTGTCCAACAAAAGACAACATTTAATAACATGTTTTTCCTCCAAACTCACTTCATAATGTCAGTTGAGTGTTATGAAATAACATCCTTCTGAGATTATGTGGCTTCTTAAACAGAATAAGGCACACAACACAATCTGCACATTAAAAAAATCGCAGCCAATTGCCAAATCGCATGTGGTTTAATTTCGATTAATCGTGCAGCCTTGGCTTCTAGGTAGTTGCGAGGGTGTCTTCTAGGTGGTTGTTACAGGGTATTCTGGGTTGTTGCTAGGGTGTTCTGGTTGTGTGGTTACATGGTGTTCTGTGTGGTTTCTAGGTGGTTGCTTTGGTGTTCTGGGTGGTTGCTAGGTGGTTGCTTACTGGCCCAAGTCAAAAGTATCTTTCATATTCTGTTCTTAGACATGGCTTGGATCCTCTTTCAGTGCAAGTCTACAGTTGTTGTTGTTGTTGTTGTTTCACATTTTATGATCTTTGTAAGAACCCTCAGTTTGATTTCACAGTAAATTAAGTGAATGAACACCTCTCCTCCTTAAGCTGCACGATTTGAGGTATCATTCATGTTCCTGGCACAAACATAGGACAAGTTATGTAATGAATTTTAATATTTTGTGTCAGGGATTTAAAAACCCAACAGTGCAATAGCAAGAGGGAGGCTTACCAAGGTAAATCATAATAAACCAAAAAAAGCTAACTAAACATGCCTGGCATTGTGTTTGTGTATTTGACAGTCTGGCAGGTAGAAGTGCGCTCCGAGGGATGTTTCTCTGTGTTGCTTGCTGCGATGTGGGAGGACTAATATGTTGACAGCTCCCCTGCTGTTAGCTTCAGAGTGCTGTGTCAGGCCACCACACCAGACATTACCACACTGTTTATCTCCATTTACCCAGAATGCCATGGAATCTAGCTGCTGTGTGTATCTGGGGCTGCGAGTACATCTGCTTTGGTCTAACAGCCAATTGCGACAGAGCTCAGGCCAGATGCTGAACTATTATTGGATGAAATATCACCTCCTCGCTGAAATGTGCCTCGCACTTCTAGGACGGTGGTGCTGATTTCCAATTTGGATTTAGTTCTGCATTTGCTCAGCTCAATTAGATGGTGTAATTGTAAAATATATCCATACAACACAAGAAATGGCATATGCAGAGAATGTGTTTTTGTTTGTGATAGAAAGACCTCCAGTTCTTTAATGTTGTCTCTGACCTTCGGTGTGGATCACAATTAAAACTGCGGCTGTCAATTTAACATACGTTTAGTGTGATTGATAGTTAATGCAGAAAAATCATGCCCCATTTAATGTATATTCTGCAATAAGAGATTATACTATAGAGCAACAACATTTTTGAGAGTTCAAATTCAACACATTCAACACATCTTTTACTATCAAGAGCATAAATTGAGTAAGGAGCCATTCACACTCTTCCATAGGTGTCATTGATGGTGACAACACTTTACACTTTATGCCATAGCTGATTTAACTACATAAGTTAACATGAACAATGAAAAATGCTTCTAAAGCAATTACAGTGTTAATCTTAGTTTATGTTAATATTTCAACATTTACTAATGCATTATTAAAATTTGTATCTGTTAATATTATTCAACAGACCTGTGCTGACATGATCTAACAATGAACAGTTGTATTTTTATTAACTAACGTTTACAAAGATTAATAAATACTGTAACAAATGGATTGCGAATTGTTAATGTTAATGCATTAACTAACGTTAACTAATGGGACCTTATTGTATTATCCAAACATTAGTGCTTGCGATTAGTTGTGATTAATTAATCTGCATATTATGCAATTAACTTGATTATAATTTGACAGTCCTAGTAGAAACCAAAGAGCTATGAAAGATGTTTTTTTAAGACAGACAATCAGTCGGTAGACAGACACACAGTGAATGCTGTCTAGCAGTGCCAATTCCCATAGGGATCCTGTGATAGACAGTGGGAAAGTGGGCAAAGTGTGACAGCCGTCTTTGTTGTGAAAGGCTGTCTGCACTAAATTCAGGCTGCAAAGAAGTCTTATTTAATCCAATCTACTGTTCCACCTCAGTAGATCATCAAGTGCATCTGAATCAAAGTTCATTTGTGCCTATAGTTTTAAAAGTGTTCTCCATATTGACTCCATATTGATGATTAATTAGATTAATACTTATATATTGTTCTGCACAAATTGTTCAAAATCTAATGTTAGAATCTTGTGAGATCACAACATTTATGATGATCTCAGAGGGAACATCTTATGTTTAATTCCAGTATCATCATAGTGCATGTTGTGTGTCATTTGTGCTCTTCATTCTTTAGAGAAGCTATAAAGCTGAGGATTTTAATAACGGATTTTGAGTATTTTGATAAAGGGCAACAGCAAGCACTACAAAAACATAAATTTGGACGTGAGAATTTTTTTAAAAAAAATGATGTTTTTGAGAAAAGTCCCAAGAGGTGATTTACAGATGCTTAATTCAGCGGATATCAACAAAATATATGTGGCCCTATCAGTGTCCCAAAAAAAAAAAAAAAAATTCCCTTAAAATTCCTATAAAGCCCAAAATGGATATATATACACTATATTGCCAAGAGTTTTGGGACACCTACCTTTACGTGCACATGAACTTTAATGACATCCCATTCTTAATCCGTAGGGTTTAATATGGAGTTGGCCCACCCTTTGCAGCTATAACAGCTTCAACTCTTCTGGGAAGGCTTTCTGCAAGGTTTAGGAGTGTCTTTATGCAAATTTTTGACCATTCTTCTAGAAGCGCATTTGTGAGGTCAAGCAGTGATATCGGCGAGAAGGCCTGGCTCACAGTCTCCACTCTAATTCAAAGGTGTTCTATCGGGTTGAGGTCAGGACTCTGTGCAGGCCAGTCAAGTTCCTCCACACCAAACTCGCTCATCCATGTCTTTATGGACCTTGCTTTGTGCACTGGTGCGCAGTCATGTTGGAACAGAAAGGGGCCATCCTCAAACTGTTCCCACAAAGTTGGGAGCATGAAATTGTCCAAAATGTCTTGGTATGCTGAAGCATTAAGAGTTCCTTTCACTGGAACTAAGGGGCCAAGCCCAACCCCTGAAAAACAACCCCACACCATAATCTTCCCTCCACCAAACTTTACACTTGGCACGATGCAGTCAGGCAAGTACTGTTCTCCTGACAACCGCCAAACCCAGACTCGTCCGTCGGATTGCCAGACAGAGAAATGTGATTCGTTACTCCAAGAACACGTCTCCACTGTTCTAGAGTCCAGTGGTGGCGTGCTTTACACCACTGCATCCGATGCTTTGCATTGCACTTGGTGATGTAAGGCTTGGATGCAGCTGCTCGGCCATGGAAACCCATTCCATGAAGCTCTCTATGCACTGTTCTTGAGCTAATCTGAGGTCTGTAGCTATTGACTCTGCAGGAAGTTGGCGACTTCTGCACACTGTGCGCCTCAGCATGCGCTGACCCCGCTCTGTGAATTTTACGTGGCCTACCACTTCGTGGCTGAGTTGCTGTTGTTCCCAATTGCTTCCACTTTATGATACCACTAACAGTTGACCATGGAATATTTAGTAGTGAGGAAATTACACGAATGGACTTATTGCACAGGTGGCAACCTATCACAGTACTACGCTTGAATTCACTGAGCTCCTGAGAGCGACCCATTCTTTCACAAATGTTTGTAGAAGCAGTCTGCATGCCTAGGCTTGATTTTATACACCTGTGGCCATGAAAGTGATTGGAACACCTGAATTCAATGATTTGGAGGGGTGTCCCAATACTTTTGGCAATATAGTGTATATCCAGCCACCAGTGTCAAATGCAAATCAGACAGTGATCCTAGCAGAGCACAATTGAACATGTACTGACTGAACAAACACCACTAACAGGTCAAAGGCCCTCATTAATGTTGGAGGGCTTTAGTTACAGTACTCAATAATCAATGTGACGCATTGGTTAAGCATGCCATTTAGGGCCACAACTAGCAGATAAAAGTGTGTAGGGTTAAGAAAAAACAAAGACATTTGCTTTCCTGTTCCAACCCCCTCTTTATTACAAAAAATTCCTAAATGCTCAAGAGGTGCTGATAGTGATGAAAGCCTGTAGGCCAAGATGGTCACTGTGATTTTTCCAAGATGATAGGTGAATAAAACTGATGTAGATGCACTGGTTGTAAGCCTAAACTTGACAGAAACTGTAAACTTGTCCTTCAGATCTGATTGGTTGATTTGAATGTTGTTCCAGGATCAACAACTATGTTGTACTTGGTGAAATGCACATTTAACTGTATATGTTTTACCAACTTATAAGTCTAATTTGTAATCAATTCAAGTATAACCATAATAACCAAATATTGTCATTAAACCCTTTCGATTATAAATGATATGCTAACTAGATTTGATTCAGTATTAACATCAAAGTTCTATCTATTGCAATACAATATAGCCATAGCAATGCTCTCCCACATGTTATACTAATTCTAACTGCGCTTATTTCCGTTTTTGGTAAGTAGCAGTAATAGACAAGAACTGTACAGTTTTACACCATCATGCTGATAATGTTTCTTTAGTCATTTGGTAATCCTGCAGTAGTGAAAATACCCTTACATTTGTAAGAACAACTATCAGTGGTAATGGGTTGTTATAAATTCATAATTCAGTGTATAACAATAATAGAATACATATATTGTTGAAGCACTTATCAATTTAATTAATGTAAAAATAAATTGTCAAGTGCTTTTTGATCGAACCCTGGCTGATTCCTTTTTTGGGTCTTGGATTGTAGCTTTTGGGCTTGGGATGCATTTGTTCTGTTTAAATGTGGTCATAAACACCCTACAAATAGGAATTGATCTATTGAGTTCTCTGCGCCCAAAACACTGACCACAGATCAATCTCAGTAGAGCTAAACAAGACAGAATCTACACAGCTTTATGGATTTCTTAGTTTATATCTTAATCTCTTACACGTTTTGTTCTTAACCATATTCTTGTACCCAGAAGAATCTCAGGGTTTGCTCTCAGATATGTTCTCAGTTCTCAGATATGTTATAGAAGCAAATAAGACTAGATAAAGCTATGCAATTATTGTACAGCATAACATTGACATTTTGGTCTTGGAAAATTTGATGAAAAATGTGTGAGTTCATATTTAAATGAACTTGTGATTGCAGACTTTGATATCTTGGCAAATCTAAGCACAGTTTGAGACTTTGTTGAGATCTCAGAACCTATACATGAGACACATGAGCTTACTAGGATTTGAGAAACAGATGTTGCTTTCCATTTTATTGTTTAGGAGAAACTGAAATATTAAAGTGCTCTCATTTGTAATGTTTCTTTTCTTTTTCATTTGTACTTTCTCTTTTCAGCATACATAATGAGTATATCTTTGAACAATTGTATCTTGGGTATTTAAATTAGAGATTCTGCACATTTGGACACAGATGACTGAAAAACCACTCTGCATTGTAAACGATCCGCCTCTGTCCCTCTTGGGGTGGTTGTTTCAACTTTCCAAAGCATCCCTTTTTCTTATCTTCCTTTATTGTACTTGTTTATTTTTAATGTGCCTGTGGGCTCTTTAGAGGCTGTCTTCTATAAGAAATCTCTTTTGTGATTAAAGTAGATCATGAATAACACCCCTGTTAGCCACACTGTAGATCTTAGTCTACATATGATCTAAAGGGACTTTCCATACTGTATGTATTTAGTGGTGGTATTTTTATACAATTATTTTAAGTATTAAGCCTAGAAGGATGACCAATGGATGGTGCAAAATCTTTTGGCAGTGTAAACATTCAGAGGACTACTACATTTTGTCTTTTTCTTTCTTAAAGGGTTTGTTCATCAAAAAATGAAAATTCTTTATTATAAACATTTACTCACCCTCATGACGTTCCAAACCCGTAAGACTTTCGTTCATCTTCGAAATACAAATGAAGATATTTTAATGAAATCTGAAAGATTTTTGTCCCTCCATTGACAGTCTACGCAACTACCACTTTGACGCTTCAAAAAGTTCATAAAGAGATTGTAAAACTAATCCATATGAATTGAGTGATTTAGTCCAAATTTTCTGAAGAGATTCGATCAGTTTGGATTTAGGCCTTCATTCACATATAAACATTTATCAGCTCACACATCAGTTGTGGTAAATTGAAGCTCAAGCATGTTTGCTTGATGTACAAGAACCAATGAGGTTCATTCTCATGTGTTAAGCAGCATGTTTGACCTTCCGCAAGAACCAATGAGGTTGTTCTTGCGTATTAAAGGGTTAGTTCACCCAAAAATTACATTTCTGTCATTAATTACTTCAGAACGCGGCTCATTATTGGACAGCTCCTGCGTTCTGACATAGAACCCGGAAGCGCTGTACTGTGTGTACAACGTCAACCGCATAGGAGAAATTGTTGAATAAAGTCTTTATTTTTGTTTTGTTTTTGTGCACAAAAGGTATTCTCGTCGCTTCATTTCATTAAGGTTGAACCACTGTAGTCACATGAACTATTTTAACAATGTCTTTAGGTCTTTCTGGACCTTGAAAGTTGCAATGACGCTGCTGCCTATGGGTGGTTCAGAAACCTCTCGGATTTCATCAAAAATATCTTAATTTGTATTCTGAAGATGAATAAAGGTCTTACAGATTTGGAACGACATGAGGGTGAGTAATTAATGACAGAAATTTAAGTTTTGGGTGAACTTACCCTTTAAGCAAGTACGGTTGAGCTTCTGTTTATGTTTACTGATCAGTTAAAAGCCTAAATTCAGTCTGTTCATCATATAAAGCCATCAAGTCTCTTCAGAAAATTTGGACTGAACTGCTCGACTCATATGGATTTATTTTACGATTTCTTTATGAACTTTTTGAAGCAACAGGTAGTTGCAAGAACTGTCAATGTAGGGACAGAAATCCTACAGATTTCATTTAAAATTTGTGTTTCGAAGACGATGGTGCAACTAAGAGGTGAACTAACCCTTTAAGTTGCAGTCACATTAGCAAAATTTCAACTGAATTTTTGGGGCAAAAATGTCCATTGTCTATTGTCATAGAGATGTATGAAGCACAGCTCACACAGAAGTCACTTTCAAATCATGCAGCTTTCTGTTGGTCAACACAGTGAATTCTCATGACCAACCTGAACCCATTGAAATCTGCATGGGGAAATCCTTCACCTTAACATGATATTGAAATGACTGGATTTCAGCCATGAAAATTTGATGAACAACAGTACATTTAATGTATATTTTGCATTTCACTGCACTTTTTTTATGAATAATGATAATCTGTGCACCCCCTATACACACATAGCATAGACCCACACAGAGTCTAGTCCTATATGCATGACCGCTCAGGGTGCAAGAGTGAGGAAGTATGTAATTTCCCCTCATTTATTGAACCTTTACTCCTGCATTACTCAAGACTACTAGACCCTTTACCCATGATCTCAGTTGAGGAATGTGCAGATGTTACTGATCAGTATGTTTTTCGTGTTTGTATGTTAATCTTGGCGGGTTCTACTTGGTTCTGCTTTATGGTTTTGCCCCAGCACTGAACCAAAAGCAACTATGGTCTCTGAAATTAATTTGATAGTCATTTGATGGCAACATTAAAATATCTGTAGTTTTCTTTTAATCAAATATTAAAATTATTAATAGTTGATATAAATATATATTTATTAATGTTAAATTAAAAACATAATATATAAATATTTGGTTTGGACTGTACATGAATTGATCCAAGATAATTAATTTATAAAAAAATCAGTCAACTTGGCAGTCAACATTAAAAAACATACGCTAACTAGAAGAGGTTTAGATGTTATGTGATAGGTGGCACATATGAGAAATATAACAAGCCAAACGGCGACGTCATTCACCAATTAGCCATCTTAATATCCAGACTTTGTGTCTCACAGTTGCCCTGTCAGTTATAGCCACACACCAGCTCATCTTGTAAAAGGCACCACAGAGTAGGTGACAGTCTGTCAGTGTGTATCCACTCACACTGTCAGCATCTCACTGAATCTGTTTATGGCTACATCCACCGAGTCTCTCTACTGCTCACACCATACTACACTACAGCTGGAGTGTAAAAAAATGTTGTTTACCACAAGTACGTAACATTTGAGTATATCGGATTATCGGAAAAGATAAATGTTCTATGCATCAGTTCTGATTGGATTTTGAGATGTGGTCATTGCACTCAAAAATGAATACAAGCTTGCAGGGTTTAAATAATGCAGGTCTAAACGATCAAAATGATTGATCCGGCATACGTCATTAGAGATAATTCTGTTGTATCACTGGAAGATTGAGGTTTTTTTTTTTTTTTTTTTTTTTTTTAATGGCTAATACCGATATCTTGGAGAGCAGGGTGGCCAATATAAAGCATAAATTTAATTTAGTCAACACAAGCATAACAATTTCTGCAATTATGTATAATTTAATTAATTTCATATTCATTTTAATTAATTAATTATAAAATTAATAATTTATAAATTAAATAATTTATAAAAAAAAAACAGATTTATAATTCAAATAGTAACTTCTGGATTCTGTAATCCTATTTTTCACAATTAAAGGAGCTGTTGAAAAACATGAATAAAAAGGAAGTAAACAACAATAAAGTAATCAAAAGTACACTCAGTCTGCGTACACACGAAACCGCTGAAACCGGCTCAAAATGATGTAGTATACATGCCAGACCAGTATGTGGCGCTGTAATTCTGCCACAGAGATACACTTAAAACAGAGAATAAGACTTGGAGCATGCGCATAAACCTTGTGCGCTGTATACAAACTTTAGTAAAGCTTAGAAATAATGCTTTATTTTGGCTCAGTAGCTTCTGCAGCACGAACACAAGCATCCTGAGTCTGCTATTGTTGTTGTTGTTGCTGTTTTGTGCTGTTAGCGGCGTCTGACTAGGGTCGACACGTGAGGAGATGACATCAGCGTTTCACAAAATATACAGGATTGGCTGTACACACGAAAACACAAGGGCGTCGTTTCAGATTTATCCACTCTGGGACCCGGTTTCAAAAAATATCGGATTCACCTTCTGAAAACGCAGGATTCGTCTGGACGAAACACCTATTCAAATTTTTTGCGTATACACCTAAACACATCTCCGTGTGGACGGGGCCTCAGTAATCTGGTAGGCTAACTCTGTGTGGATTGGGAATTAATTTCTTAAAGACCAGGTAATGCTAATTTTAAATACAGTCCACAGTAAATTTGACATGAATATGACATAAATCAAGGATTTAAAGTTGCTCTCTTGGGCGTGTCCAGCATAGACTGTAAAAAAAAAATGGACAATGCACATTAACTCTCTTCCACTGTAGTAACTGAAGCCGTCACTGTGCCAAAATGGCACTGACATATTGAGTCTCGAGTCTACGCGTAGCTGCAGCGCAGTATCTAGGTCCTGCCCACACTCCTGCAGAATCGGTTAATAAAGCAGAACAACTTATGTCGGTGTGAAATAAATACATCTGGAAATGTAGTTCTGGAAATTAAAAAAGCTCCAATCTTCTCCCGAAGATCCAGGAAAAAGTCTCTTGGTGCTTCAGTGACTACTTCACTCATAGAGCTGTCAGCTGTCAATCATGACGTCAAAACCCATGTTTTTATAGCATCAAATAACTAACTAAAAACAAACTTATTTAAAGAATGAACACTTTAACATCAGCATGATAAAAACTGCCTAAAATGACAGAAACCATCTTTGGAAAAAAAAAAAAATTGCCATGTAATTTGACTGTTTAGTTTGTCTCACGTCCTATTACATTACATGGAGAGGGTGGGGTTTATGACCTGTACTGCATCCAGCCACCTGGGGGCGATCAAGACGCTTTGGCTTTACTTTTCAGGACTCGTGTGGCACGCTTGGGGCCCTATCATACACCCGTCGCAATGCGGCATCATGCGCGACCCAAGTTTTTTTTGCTAGTTTTAGCCTGACGCAGTTGTCATTTCCTCGTCCTGCGCCACGTTGTTTAAATAGCAAATGCATTTGCGCCCGTTTGTGCGCCCATGGGTGTGCTGGTCTGAATACGACGCATGTTCAGGCGCATTGTTGGCGCCTTGCTATTTTGAGGCAACTGAAATAGACTGTGCCATTGACCAACTGAAACCTGGTCTAAAGTCAATGGCGCAATATTTGTTTCGTTATTTAAAGAGCGCGTTAGTAATATGCGCTTATGCGGGTGCACAACGCGTGTACACTCTGATTATTACACACACAGGGATGCACAGCAGCACACAAACATGCCAAATATTAAAAATAAAAGGATTACAATGTAAAAGATTATTATTGTGTGCATAAAGATAAAAATGCTTTGGTGGAATCCGGCTTTTCCCGTAGATGGTCTGCTCGCGCGCTTTAACCTCGCACACGAGCAGATCCGTTTCCTCACTATAGAAGCGTTCAGTTTTTTTTTTTTTTTGCACGTTACGCCCAAAACACACCCATTACTCATTAAGAGAATAGGGACAACCCTTTTAGACCATGCGCTGGGCGCGCTGACCATTTTTCCTGTCGTTAAACTAGCAAAAGTGGATTCGGACACGCCCTAAGTGCACCTGCGCCATGCGCTTTAGACCATGTGCTTAGTTAAAATAGGGCCCTTGGTGTCCAGTGACAGCTGAACTCTTATATCCGCATCCAATTCACATGGCTTGGATCCTTCACACAGATGGAACGTCACACACAGAATACACATATTTTATGAAGGCTATGCACACAAGTACTAACAGCTGGATTTGCAGAAGTTTACAAGATTTGAGGCATTAAATGTTTATTAAATATTCAAAGACTTGAAAATGTTTCAAACTGTTAAACAAAGAACTAATGACAGAAAATGGAAGCTCATGTGTGTCTGCGCTGGGCTCTCAGCAATGTCAAAATAAAAGTCCCACCAACAACACTTAACAGCCAAAGAGAAAAACTTGTTTGCCAATGGTGATCATTAAAAATGCCAAATATCGGCCAATAACATTGGCCTTGGCGATATATCAGTGGACCTCTAATCAAATTTTTTATTTTTTCAAATAACTGTTTTTATGATTGGCTAAACTCTGCATGTTTTCAATAATATGAGCGCTATAAAGCAAAAAAGAAGGAATTTTCTATTAAATACTTTTTTTAATTCACTCTATTCTTTATATAAGTGTATTATATTTTGAGTGAATGGATCGACCATTGGAGACTCATTCGACCCATTTCCCTCATAGTGAAGCGTCTGAGCTGTTTCACCCACACAGTATCAAACCCACGAGTTCTCTGATCCTCCAGAATGACTTTTGTGTTAATCTTTGATGGCACATCCATCATCTACACACACTCATTCATACACCTACACATGTACCTTTTTATGTGCCATGCTTCGTGACACACACCCAGCTCAAACCCTCCATTTCTGAGCAGTTTCTAATGCCTCCATTTCTAATGCCTTGAATTTTAGATAAAAATTATTTACCCAAGAGCTCTCAACTTTATATTAATAACTGATTCAACGTTCTTGACCTAGGCTACGTGGTTAGTTGTTTACATTTGTTGAGCAATAGAATAATGTCTGATCACAGCTATGTGTATATTGCTTATTCGATCAGAATTTAAAGGGATAGTTCACCCCAAAATTTTGTCATTATACTTACTCACTCTCAAGTTGTTCCAAACCTGTATGAGTTTCTTTCTTCTGTTAAACACAAAAGAAGATATTTTAAATAATGTTGGTAACCAGACAGTTGACGGCACCCATTGACTTCCATAGTAGGAAAAAAATACTATGGAAGTCAATGGGTGCTCTCAACTGTCTGGTTACCAACATTCTTCAAAATATCTTCTTTTGTGTTCAACAGAAGAAAGAAACTCATACAGGTTTGGAACAACATGGGAAAGAGTAAATGATTACAAAATTTTAATTTTTGGGTGAACCATCCCTTTAACTATCCGTTTTAGTTTTAAGGATGCATCGATATTAAAATTTAGGGTGATACTGATAAGCCGCTAAATATTTTCATGTTATGGCCGACAATTATTCTATTATTCTTTATAATTTTGTATAAAAGAATAATAACACAATAAAGACTAAAATTAATCGTTCAAATGTTACAAGTGAATTTAAGCATAACAACATAATATTGTACAGTATAACAATGCATATTAATTTAACATTTAATTTTGTTATTTTGTTCTAAAAAATGAACTTTAAGCGTACAATTAAATTACAATTGAAGTACAATTAAATGTTATTGTGATATAAAATGTTTCATTTGCTCATACCGCCCACTCAGCTTGACTGAAAGTTTGTTTTTCGAAAGTGAAGTGACATTGTTAAGACAACATCTGTTACGATTCATTTAGCGCTTAATCACTGAGTTAAATGCGCTGCTGTGCTGTGTGTCTTATGAAGGGGCATCATTTTAAGAGGCCCTTTGGCTTTTTTGGTGTTAGAGACTCTGACTTAACCAGAGGAAGTGGCAACGGGTTTTGTCGTCTTCCTCGTGGGAGACGTGAAAGGCATGCTGGGAAGATAATGCACTTTTAATGGCCTGGTGCAGAGCCCTGCAGCTGTGACGGCCCATGTAGCTGCGGCTCTGATTGATTACACG
This sequence comes from Ctenopharyngodon idella, assembly GCF_019924925.1. Taxonomy (NCBI): domain Eukaryota; kingdom Metazoa; phylum Chordata; class Actinopteri; order Cypriniformes; family Xenocyprididae; genus Ctenopharyngodon; species Ctenopharyngodon idella. The sequence goes on from NC_067242.1 coordinate 21,491,258, forward strand.
TCTCTCGGGGGCCGGGCAGAGTGACGCAGCAGCTGCAATTCATCGTGCCGTCAGGGACGCTGGAGAACCAGTCGTGATTCAGCAGAACACCGCACTGGTATCCACACAGTGCTGCCCATAGGGGAGGTGTTATTGTCTAACCTGGTGATTCATTTTTACATAGATTAATTTTTAATCTCGGGACATAGATAGGAACATGGCGCTTTTATTGAATCAGGTACTGAATACTGATGATGCAGAAGATGATTGTCTAATCATTTGTGGTTTCATATCTGATGCTCATGAAACATCAAATCCTGTGGAGACAATCGGATGTGAATATTATTATTATAGGGTCATTATAAGATTATTATTATAAGATTATATATGTGTACTGTTCAGAGGTTTGGGGTAAGTAAGATTCATTAAATTATCAAAAGTGACAGTAAAGACACTTATAATGTTACAAAATATTTATATTTCAAATCCATGCTGAACTTTCTATTCATCAAACAATCCTGAAAAAAAAAAGTATTATTAAAATATTAAGCAGCACAACTGTTTTTAACACTGATAATAAGAAGAAATGTTTTTTTCAGCACCAATTCAGCATGTTAGAATGATTTCTGAAGGATCATGTGACACTGAAGACTGGAAATTTTGCTTTTACCATCACAGGAATTGATTATATTTGAAAATCTATGAACATATAAAACAGGTATTTAAATTATAATATTTTGTATTACGGTATTTATTTATTACTGTATGTGATCAAATAAATGCAGCCTTGGTGAGCCTTTTTTTAAATTTTTATTTATTTTTTTTAATAGGAATACTTACTGACTCCAAATTTTTGAATGGTATGTATAAATTAGTCAGTGTTTTTGCACTAAAACAGCCATTATTCTGTTTAATTACCATTTACCACTTGTTGGCGGGTATTGTATATTTAATTGTTCATGCTCATTTACTTATTAAAACACTAATAATTTAATAAAACTGCTAAATGTAACATTTTGTAAATTTAAAAATGAATGCCCATTTTTCATACTTCACAATGTAATGTTCAGAGGCCTAAATTCACTTAAAAACAATTAAATAAAAACAATTTATTTTAGTTTTTAAGGGTTTTTTTTTTTTTAGACAAAATAGTACAATAGAAATATCAGTCCGTTAAAATAATTATCAGCTTATCATATCTGTGTCAAGGGTTGGTACCACACAGAAGCAAGTAGAGGATTCATTTACACGACACAGTTTTCGACTAGAAACGGAAAAATTTTTAGGAGTTTTGGCCGCTCATTTACACGACAAAGGCGTTTTGGGGGCCTGAAAATGCAAACTTTTGAAAACGGGATTCAAAGTGCAAGTTTTTGAAAGTGATAGGTTATCGTCTCTGTGTAAAATACAGAACGAGAAATTTGTGAAAACGGTGACGTCATGCGCATGCTTATTACGTGTTTCTTTACAAAGTGACATCGCCAACTACTGGCCTGGCATGCATATTACAGCATTTTTAATTGTTTTCTCAGATCCATGTGAACAGGGATCGTTTTGACAACGTTGTCGAATGTACGTGAAAAACTTTTCGTTTTTAGTACATCGTTGTTCAGCAGCACCCTCAATAAAACAAAAAGCAAAAACACACTGCAGGAACAAAGGAAACAGAAAAAGTATATACATCTCTATAAAAAATCTAATCTTTATTGACTAGGAAAGAGTAGCCTATATGAAAAGATCAAGTAAAATTATTTTCATTCATAATATGACCCTTTTAAAGAATATCAAGTTTTTGCCTCCTTTTTTATAACCTTTACTGACACGAGAGCAAGGTTATAACACACGAAGACATGTATGAAATGCCAAACATCTGTTTGGGTGTAAGAGAGGTCACTGCTGGGTTATCAGCAATACTGGGGCTTGTGTGGCATTCCACATGCTTTATTGCTGCCATGATGAGCCTCTCAAACACATAAAAACAGGAAATGTGTAGCGGCTCTTAGTCCATACCTTATCAGTACTGCATGCTAATCACCATCAGAGAAACAAACATCAAAACTAACACACCAAAGGACTAATTCTCCCTCATCAGGCCTGCTTCTAACCCTCTTGGGATACATTAAACCTCATTCCCAAAATTTTGAGTCTTTCCTTTTAAAAGTATCAGATATAACCAAATGTTTTAAACAGATTTTGCTCAGTTCGATTAGCTAGAAGCATTAGCATGTTGGGCTAAACTGGTAAATTTCAATTAAGTTTCAAACAGGTTCTAATAGAAATCTTTTCTTTAACAGATAAAAAAAAATGAACATGTGGTAGCGCACCAGCTGCTGTTATCAAATATCCATTATGTCTGTAATTTGTTTTTATTAATTTGCATTTTCAGGAGCTCAGATAAAATGCAAATCTGTGGATTGCTCCTCTTTCTTAAAGTAGCAACACATCAAACAATCTTATCTTAGACTTACAAGACCTTGTTAGCTTATGCAGAAGCCCAGAGGAAATGATGTCATGTAATACATAGTGAATGTGAGAGTGGCCCAGGTCTAATTGGATTAATGAGTCCTTGTAAACTAATTAGTGAGTGAGTGCAGTCAATATTCCCAGTCAATCACCTTGAATATATATTGTGAACAAGATACCATGAGAGACTCGCTCTGACCTCACAGAGAACAAGCACATAATTGAGTTTGCAAATGCTCTCATGACTTCATGTACTGTGTTGTATAATTTAGTCAACACGAAATCAAACTTGACCCTCTTTATTTTCCCAATTATGTCATATGCACAATTCACTGGTGCATGTTATTATAAAGAAAATGATTTCTTTGAAATGTAATAACTTTCTTGCCCCTGAAACCACTTTACTTTTTGCAAAGGCAAGGAAATATAATATTAACTTCTTTTAACATCTAATTTTCCAGATTTAATGAAATCAACATGGATAAGGATTAATTATATGTAGTGAATGCAGTATCATGTTGTCTTTTAAAGACCTCATTTGTAGCAAATTATGTTCATGGTGCCTGTGAGGACCTCATTCATCACCTGGAAAATTTACATTTTTATTTATGCATTTGGCAGATAGTTATATCCAAAGCGACATTGCATTGAAGGTATACATTTGATACCCAGTCCTGGTAATCCAACCTGTGACGTTGGTTTTACTTATGATTCCATTAAACGGCATGAAGTCATGAATTTTTGTTATTCACTTTTTGTTAATTATAGTATGTGTTGCCTTAAATAAGTTTAGGCAATTTTTTCAAATAAACTTTATCACTGAAGTTATAAGAAGACACAGGTAATTACCATAGTTTCGAGATTACAATACGTGAAGTTCTATTTGGAGCTGTTCGCATCCTCTGACTGGGAATATGGCGACACTATCAACGTCTAAATTAATCTGCAGCAGTCAGGTGGAACAGCAGTCACGTGGTACAAGAAAATTCCCATATTACAAGCTGTAATTATGAGCTCTACGAGGACGTGAATGCTTTTTACAAGTTGAAATCTCGTAATTACAGTTATTACAACATGGTGTGAATGCACATTTACTCCAGTCTTCAGTGTCGTGTGATCCTTCAGAAATCAGTCTAATATGCTGATTTGGCGCTTATGAAACATTTCTTATTATAAATGTTGAAAACAGTTGTGCTGCTTAATATTTTTGTGTTTTCAGGATTCTTTGATGAATAAAACGTTCAAAACAAGTGCCGCACAGCCAAAACATTTTGATCGCCCCCTGGTGGCTGGGTGCAAGTGTAGGTTATAAACCCCTCCCTCTCCATGTAATCGAATGGGATGCAAGCCAAACTAAAAAATCCAAGTAAACTTCAAATATTTTTTTTTTCCTAAGATGGTTTCTGTCATTTTAGTTATTGTCATCAAGCTGACGTATGTTCAAGTGTTCATTTTTCCAATAAGTTTGGTTTTAGTTAGTTATTTGAGGCTAAGAAAAAAGGGGTATAATGTCATTATTGACAGCTGTGCCTGTGATTGAGTCTGTGGAGCGGGAGAATGGCCTGGACCTTGATGCCACGGCTCCACCTCAGGATCACTACTGCGCAGACTCGGGCTTCGAATGACGTAATCAGCACACAATGTCAACGGCTATTTCGGCTTCGTTTTTCTACACATCGTCCATCTTTTTTAGAGTCTATGGTTCAAAAGAACAGCATTATTTGAAATAGAAATATTCTGTAACATTATAAATGTCTTTACTGTCACTTTTGATCAATTTAAGAACAGTATGAATTCTTTTTAAAAAATTGTACTTACCATAAACCTTTGAACGGTGGTGAGGGTAAAACTGTAGTTTTTATAGTTAAGTTTTTGGGTGCGTCTCAGTCAGCTCTCTAGTTCAGTAATCAGGACACTGATCAGGGAATCAGCTATTTTAAGGGCTATCTCAATCGCGAAATCCTTCCAGTGTACGGAAACTTTCACTCCCTAAAAAGTCCCACAATGTACCTGAAAACCAGGAAGCATCGATGCTCACTATGCTCCCTTAACAGAAGTTCTGAAGCGCGAAACATAAATCAAATGAGCCAACTCATAACAACACGCAATAGATGTTTTTTTTAAATACAAACCATTATTTAATTATATTTCAGCATAAACATACATCGACAATGAAACATTCTAGACTCTAGCTAACATTTATCATTTATTTATGGCTGAAATGTTGCACGTATAACATTAAAAAAAATAATGTTGGAAAGATATCAGTTCTGCTTTTGTTCATAAATACCAGTAGTGATGTTGTACAATGAGGACATTGTCATGTTGCCGGAAAAGGAGTCATCAGTGTCCCCTTGTGTAGTGAGCCAGGGTCCTTACTGTTCTTACCAGTGCCTGAAATTCATTTAAACAATATACTGTTTTAGGACCTCAAAAGCTAGGGAGCTGATTGAGACGCACCCATCATGTATTATTTTGCACATCCTGTTAAATTTATTGTCCAATTGGTGAGCCATTTTATTAATTCGCCAACTGTATTATTACTTGCACTTGGTGACTTTAAATTTTAAACCCTGGTTACAATATTCATGTACAACATTTACATTGTACTTAAAAAAAAAAAAAAAAAAAAAAAAACACCCACACACAATGGGATCATCAGAAAAACGTATTAAAAAAAGAAAAAAGCAACAGCATTTTGCTGTCAAAAACAGAAATAACAATGGTACTTTTGCTTTGTGAAAAACCTCATGTTATCAATGTAATATTTCTGCAGCAAATACATGCGGTTTCACAAACCTCTATTTAAGCTTCAAAAGTGATGATTTACCCTGAAGCAGACATGCCAATTTCTCTGCCTTCACCAGCATTGGGAGTCTAACTGTGAAATAGAGACAAACATAAAGGCAGAAGCTTTCTTATTCCTGTCGGCAGCGGCCTGAGGGGGATCCATTGACAGCTTTTATTTCACTACACCATCTCAGCCGACCTTGGCTCATCTCAAAGCCCTTGTCCTTCCAGACAGACAATTTAGAGGTGCTGTCTCAAAACTGACCCGGGATGTCGGCAAACCGTCATCATTAACGCAAACCAAACATCGCCTTGGGATAGGAGGGGCTGTTTTTTTCTTTCGGTTTGTTGGCTCAAAGGCTCAAAGCACACGTGGCTAATATCTCCATGTCAAGTTTGATTTTCTCTGTATTGTTCTCACAGTTGTCCCTGTGACGAGATTTGAATATAATTTTCTGTTCAGGTTGCCATGGTGACTGAAGCAGGGTCTCTGTATGTGCCAGTTGCCATGCAGTGGTTTGTTAGAAAAGAAGTACAAACGCCACTACATGCTATCTAAAAATTACAGCAAGCTGCATCTTAGTTTACCTCCTATTTTCATGCTTTACTTGTCTGGCCCACACATTCATTTTGTGGCCTCTCAATTTGTCTTGTACTTGTAGTTTTTACTCTACTGACCTTGCCTCTGTTATCTGAGAAAATGCGCTCACGTCTATTGCCCTCCAGGTGCAGGTGGGCATGACTCACAAATGGACTTTCTTCCCACACAAACTCACTCACACACGTTTGCCTTTACTGAAAATGTGTCGTGAATCACAGATATTCTCACAGGTGTCGTGATGACGTTGCAGTGACTACTGCGCACACACACAAAAGCAATGTGCATCCATTGATTGAGACATCATAATCTGTATTGATTGAGAAGTCAGAAAGCTCAGCGGTTGAATTTTCTCGACTGGCTGTGTTGAACAATAATGAGATGAAGATTATGGGAACAGGTTTATAATCTCTCACCTGTTGGACAGGCTGCAGAGATAATAAACCAAATGGAAATTATTTGCAAAAACAAATATTCATTAACCGATTGTCGAAATCAAGTCTTAATAATTTGCCTCTGGCTATGAATTACATTGAGAAGTGAGGCAGTGAGACAAGATCTTGACCAAAAATGTATGCACCTCTTGATGAAAATAAAAGTTGTGATGTTATTTCCATCAAGAGGTGCATCAATTTTTGGTCAAGATCTTGTACTGTAAACCCTAATGCTCAAAATACTAAACTAGTTCGAGTAGGACAAACATAAATTAAACAAATTAGTTCTGTCAAATTAACTTTTATGAGTATTTAGCACTTTCTTTTTCTTTCAAGTTCACAGAACCGATATATTTTAAGTAAACTGAACTGTTTCATTGTTTTGAGTTTTATGCTAATTTACAAGAGTTTCTGTTAATGTGGGTTTTTGAAGAGTTAACATCATGGTGACAAGTGGTGCATGCGGCTTGGTTTGAGAGCAAATATGTTAAATACTTTATATTGCTGCATTCAGCAAGCGCTATACCATGCTATTGTTAACATGTTAACATTTTCTGAATTAGCTTGTTATAGCTAGCTAAGTTTACACTAATAAAAATTTTCACATTGAGGTTACATGGAAATTTTAAGTTAAATGTATGAATTAGTGTACTCAAACTTTTCAAGTTAAGAACAATTAAAATGTATGAGTACAAAATAAAAATCTACCAATTCTGCTTACTTAGACTTTGAATTTCTTAAATTAAAAATTTTGAGCCAACTGATTGCCTCAAATTTTTTGAGTTTTGCCAACTTATTCGGGTTTACAGTGAATGCAAGAGTCGAGCACTCTGTAAAGTCTACTCCAGCACATCCCAAAGACTTTCAATAAATTTAAGGTCTGGACTCATAGGTGCCAAATTATGTGTGACAATAATTCTTTAAGCTCCCTCTTTCTCAATTTGAGCCTGATAAATTTTGACAGAATTTTCATTTTTGGGTGAACTATCCATTTAAGTATATTCTTTTAAAGAATTAGTTCACTTTGAAATGAAAATTAGCCCAATCTTTACTCACCCTCAAGCCATCCTAGGTGTATATGACTTCTTTCTGATGAACATAATCGCAGAAATATTAATAAATATCCTGATGCATCCAAGCTTTATAATGGCAGTGATAGAGCTGAAAAAAGTGCTTCCATCCACATTCATCCATCATAAATATGTGCTCCACATGGCTCCGGGGGGTTAATAAAGGCCTTCTGAATCGAAGTGATGCGTTTGTGTAAAAAAAAAAAAAAAATCCATATTTAAACAAGTTATGAAGTAAAATATCTAGCTTCCGCACAAGCCGCCTTCCGTATTCAAGTTACCCAGAAAGTTTAAAACTCTTGCAGTTCACAAAGCTCACGCTACATCCTGCGCCTTCCCTATGTTCAACTTACGGAAAAAGTGTAACTGACGTGACGCCAGTTTACACTTTCTTCTTAACTTCAATACTGAAGGCAGTCTGGCGGAAGCTACATATTTTACTTCATAACTTGTTTAAATATGGATATTTTTTACACAAACGCATCGCTTCGCATCACAAGGCCTTCATTAATCCATAATGGGTGGAGCAAAGATTTATGATGGATGGATGTGGATGGAGGCACTTTCTTCAGCTCATACTCATTGATCCCTATCACTGCCATTATAAAGCTCGGATGCGTCAGGATATTTATTAATATTTCTGCAATTATGTTCATCAGAAAGAAGAAAGTCATATACACCTAGGATAGCTTGAGGGTGAGTAAAGCTTGGGCTAATTTTCATTTCAAAGTGAACTAATCCTTTAAAGTATATTATTTCCATAATAAGTACTCACAGGACAGTCAGAGTAAGCTAAAGTGTACATTTTTTTAAGGGTAAATGTGGCACATCGCTATTTTACCACACAGAAAGATGTCACAACTGTTTAATGAATTCAACCCTTTTGCTCTGTGTTTTTGTTTTTAAAAAATTTTTAATTTTTTAGGAGACATTTTAGCCATCTTTCAAAATGCTGTAAATCTATTTGAGCCTTGTATTAGGCAAAAGTATTGTATGAGAGCTGTGTTTTACTTAGCTACTTACTTTGTGATATGAATTTAGATTTACTTAGATTTATAGCCTACAAAATCAGTACTGTCAAGTTAAAAATCATTGATCAAAAGCTATTTAGATATGGTTTGGTTTTGTACTTGAGAAAAGGCTCGATTTGATCCAATGCTTATGAAAGACAGACAGCTCTTAATGAAAAGATTATGAAAAGGGATCAATGCTGCACTCAGTGTATCATGGTCAATGTGGTTGTGTTCATGAGACGTTTAGATTAGCATGTGATTCAGACTTCCTCTCACCCAAGGGGGCTCAAATCTCATTTCAGATACTTTATCGACTCAATGTCTTGTGCGGTGGGATGCGGTTCAGTCACAGTACCCCAAGGACAAGATGAGAGAGTGACAGTTTTGACACCTTGACAATCACACACACAAAAGCACACACACATTCATAAACACTTATCTCTTGAGAGAAAATGTGTCTGTGTCCATTTGCATTTAGCACTGTGACAGTTTCTTGAGACTGTGATAGTGTCGGCTTATGTCAAATGCCTGAACACAGGGGAATAACGCTGGAATTTTAATGACAGGTCAAATCCATTTTAGCTTGTGTGATTTATTATTTTCAGAGCTAAACCATTTATGTATTAAAGCTAATAATGTGTTCTAGAACATTCTTTCGTTTTGGTTGGACAAACAGATACTCATCATTGGTTGAATTAATGTTGCTGTTTTGGGTGGTTGTCTCACATGTAATAATTACAACCCTATTTAATTAAAGATAGCAAGGTTCATTGTGTTCTTTAAGTTCATTAAAAGTTCAGGAATGCAATGGCATGATAATCAGATTATGATTAACTCCTGTCTATCCTTTGTCCTGTAGAGAACCATGAGCACTGTGGAGGAGGAGCCGGACCACATGATACCATGAAGAGAAGCCTGCAGGTCCTGCCCCACCAGCTGCTGAGTAAGTCTCACGTTAATAAAGCCTTTTAATACTGATAAGCCATTTATAGTGATTTAAAAGCTCTGGTCCTTCATGGTGGTTGATAAATGACCCTAATGTCCCAGCAACTCTATGGAATCCTCATATAATACACATATAAACAACAAAAAATAAAGCCTGGTGGGGACATCAGACCATCAGCCCATCCATGTTATCTTGGTCTATTATTTTGGCTCTTGACTCAGAATACTTGCGGAATATTAGTATTGGTGACACGCACTTGATATCAGTCTGGCTGAGATCCAACATGAAAATGTGAAATGTATCAGGAACATGAGGTCGGAGACAGAAGTCTTTCTCTGCTGTAGAACAACTTTAAAAAGAGATTTCATCACAGCAAATTCTATTAGAAAAATCCAACATGAGTGTTAACAAAACCTCTGATATCAGTCAAAAAGTTTCAATGAAACATACTATTCAGGCTTGGGTGAATTTTCACCATTCATTCAAAGAAATCTCAGTGGAGTTTGTCTAGGGAAAAATGTGTTTTCTGTGCTTGGAGAGATTCAGTTCATTTTTCTATTTGAATTCAGAGTGTTTCCCAGCTGAGCCCTGTCTGACCTGAGACTGTAGGGCAGGGGTGTCCAAACTCCTTTCTGGAGGGCCACTGTCCTGCAGAGTTTAGCTCCAACTTGCCTCAACATACCTGTCCGGAAGATTCTAATATGCCTAAGACCTTGATTAGCTGGTTCAGGTGTGTTTCACTGGGGTTGGAGCTAAACTTTGCAGGGCAGTGGCCCTCCAGGAGCAGGATTGGACACCCCTGCTGTAGGGACACTGAAGACCACATTGGTTCTGGTGCTCTGCATGTGGCTTTGAAATAGGTCCATATATGTGAACTGTTTAGTGATGGTACGTTTGCACAGAAATGGAAATGTACATTATATAGTAAATGGATCAACAGCATCTAAAACATTAGCATATTAAATATAAAGAACTTTAGAAACATACAAATGTTTCAAATCCTTTTAGGTTAATATAATAATAGAATAAATTGTTGAATAAATTATTCAATAAATTTAAATATTGTCAAAACTATAACATTTTTAATGCATTTTCCTAATTTGACATGCTCTATTTGGTTTAAGGCACAGTATTCAACTTGTTTAGAAGTAATTCCATCATGTAAAAATATCTATACAATTATATCATAACTAAAATTATATATGCACACTTCTGTTTAAAGGTTTTTCATTAAATGGATCAAAAATGATGGTAAGTATTTATAATGTTAGACAAAAGGTTTCTATTAACTAAATGCTGTTCTTTTGAACTTTCTATTCAGCAATACTGTTTTCAACAGTGAGAATAATAAGAAATGTTTTTGTGCAACAAATCAGAATATTAGAATGGTTTCTGAAGGATCATGTGACACTGAAAACTGGAGTAATGATGCTAAAAATTCAGCTTTGCCATCACAGGCAAATTAAAACAGAAAACAGTTATATGTATGTGTATTAAGTATGTGTGTTTAATGTGTGTATATATATATATATATATATATATATATATATATATATATATATATATTGTCGATTTGTCCATATTGTACGTTTCAGCGTATTTCTAAAATGTTACATATGAATACCTATGAATATTAATTAGATCAGGCTATACTAAGGTTTCATTGGTTATTGTAGGTTACTAATATTTTGTAAATTTAAACAATTTAAACATTCCTTATTTTGTTGATTAGCTCAGCTACTAAATATCATAATTAAATGCAATTAAATTTAATTAATTACTCTTACTACTCTGCTGCATTGAGTTACAAGGACATTCCCTCTGGTGAGGCCTGAGGTCAGGAGCTTTGTTTGATGGCATGGTGATGATAGTTCAAAGATCAGCCTTTGTGGGGTTTAATCATACAGTTTTAGTTACCAGCTACTTTAACCCCTACAGTTTAGTTCATCATGTTTGCTTCTTATCACAGCAACTTGCTGCAGAAATTAAAAGGTCTTTGCCAAACCTTCTAATTAGAAGGGAGCGTCCACTTGCTTTTGGCCACAAAGTGTGCTAGTTATATAATGAGTATAGTTCATGAGTCATAGTTAGTGTTGAAACGAAATAGTACTGATAACAAGCGCAATCTTCTTTGTCTCACTGTCAGTTTGTTTGTCTTCCATGTCTATCTGTTCATCTGCATGCTCATCTGTGGATGGCACCATTTGTTTAAAGTAAACTGAATTTAGCTGATGGCTTTCTCATGCGGTTATTGCGTGATTGCTGTTCTCCCTGACGTACAGATGGCATTGTGGGGCTATTTGAATAAAATGGCTTTTGCCAAATAACATCCTAAATTGGAATTTAAAAGGAATGCTCCTTCAAAAGTCCCAAAGCAACATTTCACTGCCTAGCCTTTATTTCATTGTCACAACTATTTTGAGCAGCAATAGCCCAGTGATATTACTTATGTGTTAAGAATTTCCTGTTTAAAATGTTTACTTCCTGTGCAGCCAAAGTAATCTGTTAGTGCCCCTTTAAATGACAGACATGATGTATTTGGTAAACAAATTGATTCCTTTGTTGCCCAAAGCACCTCGTTCGTCCACCCTCCTGGTTGGATAAACATCCGAAAGTTCAGAGGCATTGCAGAGGACCAACGCAACTTAAATCACAAACAGGAAGGCATTATCAGAGGGTGTTATGGTTCCCGCCTTATCAATGAGCTCACATCTGCAACACCCTGCCCCTCCCTCAACACAGGAAGTGCCCAAAGCGGCCCACAATCCTCTGGGGTAGCTATCCCTAACTTTAAAGGCTGCAACTCCCAAAGAGACAACAGTGGAATTTATTTGTTAGTTGGATTCATTGTTTTGGTTTTGTCCACATTTATAGCTTAAAATAATCCTTTGTGCAACTGTCAAAGAAAGATTTTATTTAGCACCTCACTCTATTAGCATGTAAACAGCTAAAATTTGGAAGACAAAGGAGACTATGGCAGCTTTTTGAGCCATATTTTTCTGTCATAGAGATTTCTGTAGATCATTTTGTCTCTTAAAACTGGTATTCCAATAAAAAAATATCAGTTAATTTGGAAAGCCACGGTTCGTTCAGGATGTAAAATGTCGTGATAGCTACCTCTCAAAAACATGATGTTTTTATTGATTAATTTTATTTATATTGATATACATGGTGGCAAAATACCATTCGAAAATTTGGGTTGGTAAGATTTTTTTAAAATGCTTGTTTGTAAATGTTTCTAAAAGTTTCTTATGTTCACCAAAGGTGCATTTATTTAATAAAAAATACAGTAAAAATGTATTTATTATTACATTTTTGCGTAAACCGTGATACATACTTTTTCAGGATACTTTTATAAATACAAAGCTCAAAAGAACATTTATTTTAAATAGAAATCCTTTGTAACATTAATGTTACTTTTGATCAATTTAAAGGGGTCATGAATTGGGAAAACAACTTTTCCTTGAGCTTTTGATACAGTATATAAGTGGTCATCGTACTATAAGATATACTGTAAGTTTCAGAAAAGCTTCGAACGACTGATCCTGGAATGCGCCTATCTAGGTGAAACGCCGCCTCCGCAGAAGAAATCAACGCCACGTTAGCCCATTTTTTGAATGGTGGTGTATTTTTTATTTTTTTTTGTACACTAATGTGCAGAGAAAAACGTTATTACTCTTCCCAGATATGGATGTTAACACCAGGTGTAAATGTGTCTCAGAAGGTTTGTACATCTTATGCTGTAACTTTTGTCTCAAGGTTAGAGGCGTAACCTGCTTCAGAATACTAATTTCAGCTGGTTTCCCAGACCAATTAATGTGACAGAGATTAAACACCATTTATAAAAGAACGAGGGGTCATGGGAGGATATAAAGGTTCATTACCAAAAGAACAGTGTTTACATCTGTTCTTTTGGGAAACCGCCAGACATGCCAGTTATTGAGTGTCTCTGCAAAGCACTGTGCTAATCAATGCTTTGGCTAAACACCCAGAATAGCCCTTTTCCCTGCACCTTCCTTATGCATTTTCTGCTTGACTCAGTGCCTAGTTTATCACCGTGAACCAGTGTTTAGGATGTGGTTCTTGCTACAGGGAAGCTTGTTCAATTTTCCACTGGGTGCTCATTATGTAGAGTGGACATGTCGCCGCTCCGCTGCATGTGTGCACCCTGCAAAGCATTAATGCTGATGTCTGCTACTGTGTCCTATTTTCGGGTGTTCCTTAGATTGGAATGGTTCTTCTGTGCAGTAGTGAACTGGAACTCATTTAAAGCTTCTGCCACACATGCAGATTTCCCCATTTCCCTATACCATAGAGCGTCATAAGGCTATGTACGGCACTGCAAAAGATGAGATAGGCAAAGCCAGCATGTATAGAGTGATTACCTTTGTATGATTTGCAGAATGTCCAGGTTGTCTTAAAACAGGGCCTGTCAAGCTTCATAAAGGGCAAAAATGTAGTATAAAAGTACCATAAAAGTAGTCCAAATGACTTGTGTAATGTAAAATGTCTTTTGAAGTCATTTGCACATATTAAAACGTGCTGCATTTGGGATGGGATCAGTTATGAGACCATAGCATCTCCATGTTTTACTTGTGACAGTCAACACTGTTGCAGCCTCATACTGCAGATGCCATCTTGGCTCGTTGTCTCCGGAGGTGAGGTTAGTGTGTAATATTGAATGATGGATGGGAAGATAAGCTGTAAACCCATACAATCTGTCGAGGCCATTTGAGATCTCAGTATCTGCAGCTCTAATGTGAGAGACTTGCAGACAGTTCAAGGATCACAGTGAGCAGGATGGTTCTTTCATGTGATTTATTAATGTCATAGCTACAGTATGTATGACATTAGGTCCTGGTTTGACAGACAGGGCTTTGATTAAGCCAGGATTATGCAATTAGGGCATTTAATAGCTTTTATAAATGTGCCTTAGAAAAAACATTACTGGTGTGCATTTTGAGACAAAACAATGGCTCTGACATATTTTAAGATATGTCAGTGCAAGTTGCTTTCTGTTAAAACACCTCAAACATGCATTTTAGTCTAGGACTAGCTTAAGCCTTGTCTGTGAAACCGGGAGTAGGAATGTCACAGGCTATTTAAACATTCCAAAGACTTTTAATTTAGAATGTTTACTGCGTAAATTCCACTTCCTCTGTCAATTTCTCCATGAGCCCATGGATAGAGTTTGGCTTAATCATAAATCAGAATGTAATTTAAGAGTGATAATACATCCTAATACCTAGCAACCCCTCCGCCCTTTCTGGGAGCATGTCAGATGGAAATTATCATCAAGATTGTGGTTCAGGGCCACTAGAGCAGTGCATCCTAACCTAGCTGGATTTTGACACGGCACTTATGGTTAAACTGCACTGGTAAACTGCTCACTGGTGCTTAAAGGGTTAGTTCACCCAAAAATGAAATTTCTGTCATTAATTATTCACCCTCATGTCGTTCCACACCCATAAGACCTTCGTTCATCTTCAGAACACAAATTAAGATATTTTGATGAAATCCAAGAGGTTTTTTTATCCTTCATTGAAAGCAATGAAATTACCACATTCAATGTCCAGAAAAGTAGTAAAAACATTGTTAAAATAGTCAACGTGACTACAGTGGTTCAACCTTAAATGAGAATACTTTTTGTGTGCAAAAACAAAACAAAAATAAAGACTTTATTCAACTATTTTTCTCTGTCAGTCTGTGGGGGACGAACGGGATCAACGAGTATGAAACTCAAGAAAGTGCATCCATCCATCATAAACTATCGGTTAATAAAGGCCTTCTGAAGTGAAGCGATGCGTTTGTGTAATAAAAAATATCCATATTTACCAAGTTATAAAGTAAAATATCTAGCTTCCGCCAGACTGCCTTCCGTATTCAACTTAGAAAAGAAAGTGTAATGCCTCTTGCAGTTCAAAAGGCTTATGCTACATCCTATGCCGTCCCTATTCAACTTGCGTAGCATAAGTGTTTTGAACTGTGAGAGGTGTTACACTTTCTTCGTAAGTTGAATACGGAAGGCGGTCTGGCGGAAGCTAGATATTTTACTTTATAACGTTTATGATGGATGCACTTTCTTGAGCTTCATACTCGTTTCATCAGAAAGAAGAAAGTCATAAACACCTAGGATGGTTTGAGGGTGAGTAAAGCTTGGGGTAATTTTCATTTTAAAGTGAACTAATCCTTTAAGGCATTAAGAAATTTTTTTTCAAGGAAAAAAGGTTTAAATATGTGATTTTGGTGATCAGATGAGTTTTGAGGGATAAAATTATTGACTACAGGGGGACTTTAAAAATTTAAACCAACGGCTGGGTTTGTCCATATTTGATCCAAACATGGGTTGAAGCAACCCAGCAATTCTCTCAAAAATAAAAAATCTAAATTTCTTCCAGAGAAACATGACATTTTCATAAATCTTTTTTTTTTCTCTTTATTTTTTAAAGAAAGTTCCAAAATATAAAAGACCTGAAACAAAAACTGTGATATATTTCTATGTCAGAGAAAGACTCACCACCAATCCATCTGTGAGTGTTGTATTTTAAATCGGCAGATGGCAGCGCATGTAATTTTGTAATGAAAGTCATTTTTTAGCACCGAAACAGAGGAAGCAATTATGGCAAGGTTAATCATTCCATGTGCAAGCTCTAGCTTGTCAAACTAATTTATCTACTGAACAATAACAAAGAACTTTTGCATATGCCTTTTCCATTATATTTTACGTTTTTCTACAGGTTCTCAGCCTTTTTGTGCAGTCCTAGTGTCTTGTCACTCTCTTCAGATTCACACATCTCCTCTCTTTACAGCACCATTCACTCCGTTACATAAAGGATGTTCATTTAATTGAGCACTTTTTTGCTGGACTTTCCATTATAGTGGTTTTTCAATTTGCTTTCATTGCAAACACCTCTCCTGTTTCTGTATGAAGGGGGAGGTCAGACCTTTCTGTCTGCGTTAGACCTGGTTAGACATTTACTCCATCAGCATAGTGCTGCTGCTCCGGCTAATTACACCTCTCTGGCCATGACATTACATGTACACGCACACATATGCTGTGTGACATTGATTAATAATACACACACAGATTTTCCCAGACAGTTTTAATGCATCCATCAATAATAATAATAATAATAATAATAATAATTCTGTTAGTTAATATATGGTAGTTTTAATAAAAATCAAGCACTGGGGCATTAGAGGTGCCTGTAGTTGATTTAACACCCACATGCCCCTTATGGTCCAGTGCTCATCTTGCAAAGTATCCAGTGTGTGTTTTCACCCAGTGCTGTGATGTATTATGTGCTGTGCTCCTCTGCCTCCCCCTCACTATTACACTGTGAGTCAGAGGAGTGTAAGAGTGTGTGTTTGTGTGTGTGAGCATAAATGTCACTAGAGAGTGAGTCATTCATTGATAGATGGGAGATGACCTTGGTAATGCCAGTGTTTTTAAAAGCAAAAAATAGTAATATGACAGATACTTTCTCTTGCCTTCTTTTTAACTTCCATTCATACACACACACACACGGTACAACCACACACATACTGTACATCACTCGTGATTTATTATTTATTAAAAATGTGGTTTATTAAATTGGGCATGTTCCTGGATCATCCTTTGTTGTTTCTGGAACAACATATTAAACAATCATAGTCAATTTGGGACTCAGACATAACACCCACAGTCTGTTTACTGATGTGGTCTGATGTATACTGCACAGACAAATTGCAAAAACAGCCTGAAACGCTACTTCTGGGAGTCTGCTAAAGTTTTGGATTTTTCAAAGATTGCCTTAGTAGTACCAAATCTTTAGAAGATACTTTGAAAGAGTTTATTGAGAAGCTCAGTTAACTAGGTATTTAAGAGCAGAAATGAATATTTAGAACTGTACTCATTACTTTTGAAAGGACAGGAATTCTACATAATTCCATAATTTTCTGTACATGGGTCATTGACGAATAAGGTTTTTAAAAGTGTAAAAAGACATAATGGAGATATAATTAATTTTGAAGTTTTATTAACAATGAGATTATGTGGTTTTTATAATCAATCAACACTTTTGTAATTTTTTACAAGATGGAAAAAATTTGGCTCCAAAAAAGTAAATCGGTTTAACCAAAATTTCAGTTTTACCGAATGACACATTTGGTTATACCGAATGATGATATTTTCAAACAATGCTAACAGACTGATATCTAGCTAGCTAGCTAGTTAGCTAGCAAAAGGACAATCAAGCATTTTATATTTAGTACAGGTTTTTAAAATATTACCACATTTTCCATGTTTTATAGCGGTTGTTCCGAATGACCTGATGTTTCAGGACATGCGTATGTGCAAGTGAAAACATGAATTTTTCAAAAAGTTAAAAGAGAGTTTGTTACTTTGCTTCACGACCTTTGCAGGTGTCTGAATGATGTCACATCCTGTCACATGATAATGACTGCATGACTTGATCCAAAATGGTCTCTTTATATTGGTTACTCCGAATGACATCAATGAAATTCATTTTTCCGGACATTCTTTCTTATAACAAAGCAACTACTTCTACATAATTTTAATACCATTTTGCACTATGTTGATATATGATGTTATAAAATCATGCCAGAATAAAAAATATATACATTTATTACATTTTAAGATATTTTATTCACAAATGAAATGGCTGTATTGGCCTTTGGACAGTTAAACCGAATGACCTTTTGACACTTCAAAACCTTTAAAATACCTTTATTTGTAGCAAAATATAATTAAAACTTTTTGGATTCAATAAAAGAGATCTTGTACTACCTTAAATACTTTGGATGTCACATCTTTGTTTTCTATTATTATTAAGGCCTTTGGACGAAAAAAAAAAAAAGACCCGTCACGCATGTGGCAGAAATAGTAAAGGTAGTAAAGGTACTTATGCACTATTCTATGCCATTTTGTAGTATAAAGTGTGAGTAGTGTATTCACACTGAAAATTGTGCACTTCAAATACCTGGATAATGTACTTAACCAAAAATGTGGTGTGAAATGTTAGACATTTCATGCAGAGTATGCTAGTCTATATAATTCTGTACTGCATATGCTAGTATACTATACCATAGCAGAAACGGTAAGATTAGCATGCAAGCATTTTGTCTGTAATGATGCAATCTCTGAGTTTGTTGGCTTCTGATTTTCCCATTTGCTAATCTTTGATATAACACATAATTTTTGAATGATCATCCAATTACTGTATTAACAGAACACAATCCAGAGGGAACAGACAAGCCATCAAAATGCCAAGATAAAAACTCAATACAAACTACTGATTAATCACAGATTTTTTTGATGCTAAGAGACTTGAAAGCTATTTCCAAACTTTTAACATTTTTGAAATGATAAATTATAAAACACAACGTTGCTAATAGGACAGCGGTGTGTTTACATTGGACCAGGGAGCTGATGTTCAGATGATTTCAGTGGCTGTGTGAACCTTCAGATCCACGGCTTGTTAAACACTCTGGGAGTCTGTTGAGGATGTGTACAGTGGGTGCGAGCTTAAGAGCTAGTGTCTGATCTAAACGCGGCACTTTGTTGTGAAATAAGCAATGATTCATGTTTTATTCACAGGGTGATGTTTTATTAATGCTATGCTGGATTGGAATGGCTGGATGGGAGATGTAATACCTTTTGATATTACAGGACACAGCAAATATCTTCAATTCTTATATACTGTGGTGGTGAACTTTAAAATCAGCATGATCATATTGTCATCATAGCCATGAAGGTTTCTAGCATGGGCATGCTCATGTTTGATATGGTAATCATGAATTAGCATTAGCGCTTGAATGAAGCACTGTCTGTTTATCTCTCTTCACTGCTTACTTAGCATGGGTGGCTTTTGATTGGTAGGAAACTCCTGATCCACTAAACATTTACCCGATCATCTTGCTGTCTTGTTGTTGATTAATGCAACCGGGTAATTGTAGAACAGAAGTTTGTTCCAATCATTAAACCTGTTGTATATCCTCTTTCTCATATTAGTACAGTAGCCTATATGTAGCATGCTGTATTTTCCTTTGGCTGGTTAGCATTGTCTAGTTAGCCGCTGTTTAAAGGCGCTGTAAAGGTGATGATATACGGGGCAACTTTTTGAGCAATGATGCTGGGCAAAGTTGCCATCAACGGGCAACCTGGTGGTGAGACACTACTTAGGGCAACAAACAGTTGGCAGCAACCAATCAGAGAGGAGCAAATCTATTGCCAACTCAATAATTTTTTTAAACACTTGTTAGTCACTTTATTTAAACTTTTCAAATATTGTTTTTGTTTTTATTAAATATAAATGTCTTTCTGATCTGATTTGTGGTGGGAAAAGGAAGAAGAGCGAGTTTGGCAAAAGCTGGATTCGAACCTGCGTCGATCGCGTCAAAAGCTGCTTGTATGTGCCATATGCCCTACAGCCTATGCCGCTACAGATGTTAAACAAAATGCGTCTTTTTAGTATTTAACTTAAAACATTCGATGGCTAAATTACAGCCTACGCACATTAAATTAGACACCTGTTGGTATTTTAAGCATTAAATAAGGTAAATTCCCTGTTTTGGGTTGATACATGACAACTTACCAGCATAAAAAGATATAAGTTCACACTCCTTTTCTTTGCTCCACTGCCGCTGAGAGGCCGCCATCTTGTTCGAATTTTTTTCTGAAATCTCCAAGCCGGTCACGTGATCGGCTGCCAGCATTCTGATTGGAGGATCTCAAAAAATTGCCCACGACCAATCTAAAGTATCCAGATAGAAATTTGTTGCTCATTCTCAATGGGAAAGTGCCCAAGCAACATTGCCCGGCAACATTGCTCAAAAAGTTGCCCCGTATATCATCACCTTTACAGCGCCTTTAAACAGCGGCTAACTAGACAATGCTAACCAGCCAAAGGAAAATACAGCATGCTACATATAGGCTACTGTACTAATATGAGAAAGAGGATATACAACAGGTTTAATGATTGGAACAAACTTCTGTTCTACAATTACCCGGTTCTACAATGCTGCTTTTGACGTCACAATTCGTGTGGAGGGTTTGGGACTGTTTTTGTTTTTGTGGTGCAGTCAGCCAATCAGTGATGTCATGATGTAATTTTCCTGCAGCTCCAGAGTGATTAGCCTTGGTCTGATTATTGGATAAAACAGAGGCTTAGAAGGGTTCTGTGTGTATAGCATGAAACGCATTTCACATGATTGTCACATTTTGAACACCTACAGGTAACACAACAATGACGATTGCTCAGTAACTGGTATTGAACTGACTCAGACTCAGATGTCTTCTTGATATTGTTTGTGATGTTGTTCTCTCATCTCTCACTGCCTTCCATCTTTTAGTTTCTATAGCAACTAAAATGGCATGCAGATGAAACAATGACCTCACTCTGATCATCAGGTGTCATAGAACAAAAGATATATGTTTTTGTGTATGGAGACATAAAACACCATTTTGAACCATAAAGTAGGGTCCCCACCCATTTAGTAACCATACCAACATTCAGATTGTTTATAACTGTTCCTTGACTCATCTCTGAATGGTCCTTTAAGAACCTCATTATGGACTAATAAAGCTTGAAGGATATGTTTCCTTGGTGCGGTGAGATTTGGTATTTTGCATAAAAGAAATATGTCTACATTCCTCTCACTGTCTGTTTTCCTTTCTCAGGTGTTCTACTGATTCTGTTTGTGCCAGTTGGGCTGGTGTTCTCTGCAGAGGAGCTTCACCCCAGCCAAACCCCTCGGGACCTTGTCTCCATGTCAACGAGCAGCAGAACCCTTGCCACCCTCTCACCGGGGCCCTTGAGCTGGCAGGAGGGTTCTAGCACTGGGGATCTGCACACACAGGCACTGGCCTCTCTAGAAGCCATCCTTAGACCCACTACTGTACACCCATTCCAGACACCGAAGACCACTGTACCTTCTGCCGTAGATCAGACATCAACTGTAGGGGTCCACCCCAGGGATCAGGCACCACCTCGAATCCCTCTTTCAGAAGCACCCCAACTGACCTCTGGAAGTATGTTCACCAGAGTCCATGTCCAGAACTTTAGCACTAATACCGATAAGCCGAGTACAATCAGTAGAAAGCCAGTGAACCAGTTTGGAAACCAAACCACAAATTCTGGCTCTGGTCTTTCTTTTTTCTCAGGGACTGAAAGTAATGTGGCCCCTGGTGCCAAGGGCCTTTCAGAGACCCGAGACACTGGAGAGATGGGAGAAGGGGACCCCACTGATCCCATACAGCATCCTTCATTATTTTCAAAATTAAAAACCCACAAAGGGCAGAACTCGAACAAGTCGGCTCCACAGCACGCCATTACATCACGTGACGTGTCTTCAACAGAGAATCCCACTCTCCCTTTGGCTTTGGCACAAACTGGCATCCAGTCTCCTTCCCCAGCTCTCGCCCCACCTTCCAACCGAATTACCACATCCAATCCCACTTCTTTAATGGAGAATGGAAGCTATGTGGAATTGATGACCACTGATTCTCTTGTCCCCCTGATTAATGTCACAGACGTTGTCAACAGCACTGGAGCCTCATGGCCTGCAGCGAATGATTCGGACACATCAGAGGCACCCTCCACAGCTAGCGGGAGCTTCATGAACAGGCAGGTCCCAGCCACCACAGAAGGCCCATGGGGGTCTGGAAACCAGTCGGGTCCTGCGCGGAGTCCTCCTCAAAAAAAAAACACCATCTGCCTGGACAAAATGGACATTGTGTGGTTTGTTCTTGCCATTAGCGTGCCTGTCTCCTCATGCTGTGAGTAACCAATATCACACTTCCTCCAGCTTTGAAAACTTGTGCTTTCTGCCATCATTTCTGACAGGAACTTTTCCAAAGAAGCAGGATAACATAATATTCCCTTTGTGGCTTAGTATATTTTGCTTACAACTTTCTGGAGCACATCATACAAAATTGAGAAGTGATTTATGTGGTCTTAAAGCTAAAATGGAGTCATATATTGAATATTAATCTTTTAATTCATGTCTTCTTCTCTTCAGCCGTGCTACTTACTGTATGTTGTATGAGGAAAAAGAAGAAGTCAGCTACTCAGGAGAACAACTTGAGCTACTGGAACGACGCCATCACCATGGATTACTTCACCCGCCATGCTGTGGAGCTCCCACGCGAGATACAATCACTAGAGACTGAGGTACTGACAGACACCCAGAAGACATTTTAGCCACTGGTTTTGTGTTTAAAGCCGTGATCTAAAACGGAACGGAAGTAGCATCAGATCTTTTCTTCTGTTTTGTGATGTACAACTGAGTGAATGTTTGGAGAAGAAAAAAACAACTTAACTGGCACAAACAACCTTAGAGAAGTCTGTTGTTTCACTGGAAGATCGCGTTATGATATTTGAATAAAAAAAATTATGAGGTCGATAAAAAAAAGGAATGTATGCATGGATGAATCATTCACACTAAGACCAATAATACGCAATTGGAAAAGAGAAGTGAATTTCCATTTCATGCCGACTTTAAAGATGTGATTATAATGTGGGTAGCATATCCCAAAACTTACCAAGTCTTCTGGTACACACTCAGAAGTATGTACTTTTTTCACAGAGTACATACTTCAGTGCATAGTATATAAGCAGGTGAATTGGGATGCAGCACAACTGATTAGGTGAATTCCTAAGGCTCTAACCAAACCCCAGAATGTCCAGCGGTTAATACATGTGCTCTGATATGGTGGTGTTTGTGTGGTTGATTTGGGTTCGATTCCAGCTTGCAACATTTCATGATCCTGTTCCTCCCTCATTTCTCCATCATTTTGACTTCATCATTTCACTAACAAAAAAGGCCAACAAAAATGGAAGAATGTTTAGTACGTTTTTATGGTTTTTGCCATTTACAACAATTAACCTTTCATTTAACTTTATGCTTTTATGAACAGAAAATGTTTGCTGTTCATATGATTTACTCTATGAATGATCATCTGAATAAAATATCTGGCTGAATGGCACAAAAATAGATGGCTTTCTATTTTTCTATCATGAAATAGGTGTGTGACGAGGGAGTTGAGTTTGTAGCAAAATCCATGAAGCGCATTATTAGACCATTTTCTAAAGCTGCACGATATATTAAAACCATTTAAAATCATAATATAGGATAGAGCTATTGTGAAATCACAAAGGCTGCGATTCAATTAATAAATATATGTGCTGCGGGTTATTTACATTTTGGAAATACATCTCAGCTGACGCGCATCTCAGCAGCTCGGTTAACAAACTCCATCTCGGCATATATGCTGTGAGTTTGGGTTGCTTATAACGTTCATCTGGGAATGCAACATGTGACATTTCAACAGATTTGTAATGTAAATCATTTATAAACCTATGCCAACACGGGATAATACATCAATAGGTTTCTAAATATGCAAATTGTTGTTCATCACGATTTCAAAAGAAAAGTAAAAACCCTCGCTCTGTATGTTTTGATGTCCACATGTTCTTGCTCAAGATATTACAGTGGCTGTAGCATTTCTATCGTAAAGAAATGGCCAAATATTAAAGATTAAAGGCACAATATGTAATATTTTTGGATTAAAATATCCAAAAAAACACTAGAACAGTGTTATATATTTTGTTGACTTGTGTACTTACATTATTCCAGATGTTTTCAAGAATGTTTAAATTCAGAGAAATTAGCCATTTTAACCAGAACACGGACCATGTCCGTGCGTCGCCTATTAATGACACCATATCTGCGTTACCCTCGATTTCTGGTTTTATTTTATAGAAACCATGGAAACACCAAAGACGCTTTAATATATTATATGTTTTATTAGACAAGGGAACAACTGTTTGGATATATTTCTAGACAGAAAATGAATAATTGTTATATAGCTCAACACGTTTAGTCTTATTGTTTGAATCTCGTTTTCTTGATTTTCCAGCATTATGTGGCATAATGAAAGTTCCGCTGCTCTCCAGCCGTGTAACGCACTCGTCTCTCATTAGCAACCGCTCCAGTGGCCTTGTTCAGCTCTCACAGCACTTGGCCCTGCTCTGCTTCATCCTACAGTAACGTTAATAATCTCATCCATGAACATGAACAATGTCCTGTCAAATTCTTTTCCACCGACTGTGAGGTGAAGATGACATCTCCCATGATTCCACGCTCAATCTCGGTGTCATCAAGCTACGCCTTTGTTTTGAAAAGGCGACCTTGAAAAATTACATATTGTGCCTTTAAGTGGACATTTGTATTAAATGTTGTTTGGCCAATATTAAACAAGGATTTGATCATGCTGTAGAGTGTAACAACAACAATCACCCTCCACAGGCATTTGTTATAGTACATAATGATATCATAAAATTGCTTCCTTTTGATACTTTGGGCCAGATTTACTAAACAGGACAAACTAGCATGAGAGCACAATTCCAAAAAAGTGCCGATGGGAGTGGCAAGTTCTGTGCATGATCTACTGACAACATGCAAATTAAAGGTACAACAGGTGATTTTTTTTACGGAAACATTTTTTGTTATACTTGTTGAAAGCCTCCTAATATCTTGATAGCATCACTATGTTAAATTGACTAAATGTATTTTTATAAATATATATTATCTGTGGAAGGTGTAGGACCATAAAATGTTCATCCAATCATTATATTCAGTCTGAATGAAATATGATGTCCTACCTGCCTGTCAACGTATGTTTTTACATACCCTCGTGCACCCTGTTAGCGCAGACATCATGCGTCATCAGTGCGTTTCATGGTATGCAGAGTTTATACAGACAGACCTTAGTCACGGAGCACCGCAAACAAACAGCAGCCACCTTTTACAGTTCCTACCGAATCAAAACAATGGGATATGCTGCGTTCACATCATAACTACCATAATTAAGAGATGGCAACTCGTGACATTCTAAACAGAGCGGTTTACATCCTCATTATTATCATAATGTTATGTGCTTTGAGAGGTAGTTTAACGCCATCTCTTGTGATGCTTTGCCAAGAGCAGCTGTGTGCAGGTTTGCCAAGTTTTCACAACAAAACCCGCCTAGTTGCTACTCAAAACTAGCCCAAAACTAGCCCAATCGTGTTTCAGGGGGCTCCCCCGGTAAAAATCACGTTCCGGGGGGAAAAATCTGTTTTTGGTGGGGTTTCCCTGGTAAAATTCGTATTCCAGAGGCTAAATATCATGTTATTTGGGGTCGCTTCAACCCTTGGACATGAAAAACAACCTGCGGCAACAGTGTAAAAGTAGCCCAGTTCTGCAGGAAAACTGCGGACTTGACAACACTGGCTGTGCGTGCCTGTGTTTTGGAGGAGGCGTGGCTTTGGAGAGCGCTTTAAAGGGAGGGTGGGATGTTATGATTTGAAAGCAAGCTCGCTATTGCTAGCCTCTCTGAAAATGTCCTATTGCACCTTTAAAGAACACAGACGTAGACGGATCATTTCCTTAATGACCAACGCAATCTACCAAGAGCAGCGCAAATTAGCGTCTGGTTTAAGACATGCTTTTTTTTGGGTGGTAAATAATGGTGCAAATACCAGTAAATTGACTAGCGCAAACCTTAGTAAATCACTTTGCATGATTCATTTAAATACTCTCCTGCCATAAATTTTGCATCTGAAAGTAACACTATTTCAGAGCTAATTTTTCACTTTGTGTCTTTAGTAATGTTAAATCCTGACAGTAGTTTTTTAACACCAAAAGAGGGTTTTTCACTGGAGCAAGCTGTTTGTAAATTGGGCTCTTTATTTGAAACAATTATTATTGTCTCAATGTTATTATGTATCTCAAGTCATTTTAAAGGCTATTTTTCACATCTATTTTTATTACCACAAAAAATATCTGATGACACGATTAATCGTCAAAATAATCAACTAATTCTTCAAAAACCTAAATAATCATTAGTCAGCCCTAGATTAGTTAAAACATTTCAAAATGCACCTGCATTGATTTGCATTTTGTGACTTTCGGTCGAATAAAAGGCCGAAAATAAAATATTTTTGCAGTCATATTGAAGATTCCTTAAAAATAGTGTTAAAATATTGTCTCGTCTTGTGAACCCAATATCGTGTATCGTCTCGTCTCATTAGCTAAATGTATCGTCACACACCTGCAAGTGTAATCATTGCAATCTAGACATTAGGTGCGTACCATTTCACGTATTTATGTAGTGTTCACACTGAAAATTCCAAAAGGAAAAAGTGCACTTTAAATACCCGGATGGTGCACTAAATTAACGGAAAAAGTGTGGAATGTTGGACACTTCATGCACTCAACTGTTGCAGCTTTTATTACGTATCGGAGGGGAGGGGCTATCAGACTCTGATGCTGAATGACAAAATAACCTTATAAAATTCACACACTACACGGATGAGTACATAGTGTATAAGTGCATAGTGCATCATTTGGGATACAACTAATATGTGCTTAAAAAGCTCACTTAAAGGGTTAGTTCACCCAAAAATGAAAATTCTGTCATTAATTACTCACCCTCATGTCGTTCCACACCCGTAAGACCTTCGTTCATCTTCAGAACACAAATTAAGATATTTTTGATAAAATCCGATGGCTCAGTGAGGCCTGCATTGCCAGCAAGATCATTTCCTTTTTCAGTGCCCAGAAAGGTACTAAAAACATATTTAAAACAGTTCATGTGACTACAGTGGTTCAACCTTAATATTATAAAGCCATGAGAATACTTTTTGTGTGCCAAAAAAAAAAAAAAAAAAAAAAGACTTTATTCAACATTATCTAGTGATGGGCGATTTCAAAACACCGCTTCATGAAGCTTCAAAGCTTTACGGATCTTTTGTTTCAAATCAGTGGTTCGGAGTGCCAAAATCACGTGATTTCTGTAAACGAGGCTTCATTATGTCTTAAGTGTTTCAAAATTTCAAGTTCACGTGACTTTGGCAGTTTGATACGCGCTCCGATCAACTGATTCTTTGAAGCTTCATGAAGCAGTGTTTTGAAATCGCCACTAGATATTGTTGAATAAAGTAGCTATTTTGTTTTTTGTTTTGGCACACAAAAAGTATTCTCGTTGCTTTATAATATGAAGGTTGAACCACTGTAGTCACATGAACTGTTTTAAATATGTCTTTAGTAGCTTTCTGGGCATTAAAATAGGAAATGATCTTGGTGGCGATGCAGGCCGCACTGAGCCATCGGATTTTATCAAAAATATCTTAATTTGTGTTCTGAAGATGAATGAAGGTCTTACAGGTGTGGAACGACATGAGGGTGAGTAATAAATGACAAAATTTTCATTTTTGGGTGAACTAACCCTTTAATGGTAACTGAGAGTGATTTAGCATGATTTCCCATTCATGTTAAATATCGCCACCTGGTGTCCAGAGACCAGATATCTAATTTTAAAAACACTCAATAGTTTATCTCTTTTGTCAGATTGTTACCATCATCCATTCATTGACATTTTCCATTTCCACCTCTCCATGCTTCTTTTTTCAACCTTTACTTTCCTGCTTGCTGGCATTTTCTGACAGGAGTGTGATGATGATGATGATGATGATGAAGAAGAATCATGTTTTGGATGCCGGTGACTAAGGTGTTCATATCTTCCTTTACTGCAACAGAGACATCCACTCCCTTTCTTTATTCCTTTATCCTCAATTTTCCTCTATATCAGTGTTTTCAGTTGACTATTTTATCTTATCCTACTCTCAATTTTTTGTAGTCCCCCAGTTTTTAGATAGATTTGAAGATAGTTGGATGGATGGATTCATTTTGATGTCTGAAGGAGAATTCCCATTATGTGTAACCACACATACATTACGTCTCAGAATCTAGAGCCTTATAATTAGGCCTAGTTGTCTTCCCCCACAGGTGCAATTTAACCTGCTTCTTCCTTCATTTCCTCCCATTTATTTCACACATGCTGTCTCCATGGCGATAGAGCTCAATCACTACACCATAGAAATGCACATTTGTGTCTACAAGAAGTTGAACATAGATCCTAAAAAGATTACCTGTTCCTTTCACCTTAATTGTATTTAGCTCTGTAGCAGCTGCTCTTGAGTGATTAGCTTTTAGTTAGCCAAGTATACAGTGCTAATGTTCTTCTTTGTGTTTCAGGAACAAGAGACGTGTCTGCCCCCTAATGGTGACTACAGCGACAGTGGCGTGGTTCTGGTTAACCCCTTTTGCCAAGAGACTCTCTTTATCAACAGAGACAAGGCCTCTGATATCTAAACACACTATATTAAAAGGAGACAAAATCCCTGAGGATTTTCCTCTCTCTTTTATTTGCTTGCATTTTTTAAGAATATATATAAATAAATATATATATATATATATATACATATATGTGGTGAACCTTCAGAGACTGCGGTTTATATATGAAACTGGTTTCAAGGAGCTGAAAGAATATTACAAAAAAGAACAAATGCTATTTACTATGAGGGGGAACCCTTGCATATTTTTCTGATGTGGATTTTCTACCAATGCTTTGTTGTGATAAGGGTTTTTATGTCTTTTTTGAATAAAAACAGTAAGTGTTGTTGCTCTTATGTTCCAGTGGCTTTGGTGGTGCAAAGTGCTGAGAAACATGGCGCGTGGTGTAAGGATGCTTGTGTGACGTTACCCAAAATACTTAATACGATTACTTAAAAAGCCTGCCGCACTTGAATTCCGTATGTAAGGGGATGCAGGGGTAAAGGGCATTGATTCTGGAACGGTTCTGGGATGGGTACTGCAGCAACCCTCGCGTCCCTCATGGAGGAACTTGAGTTGATTGCCTGTTTGCATTTGATGGAGGACGAATCATGACTTTCTGAGATGATTGTCCCCAGATGAGTCACCAGCCAAAAGACAAAACAACCATTGTCCCATTCCTTAGATGTCTGAGATGTTTTCATGTGTGTAAATGTCTTGTTGCATGCATCTTTTCTGATTTGAGGTGTATGTGTGTCTTTGGACTAGATATGAAACAGGATTTTGTTTCTATCAAGATTTCGTTGTTACACCCTACCACCCTAAAATTCACGTCGACAGTTGCACAAGCAAGTAGAAAAAATGCTTAAATGCCAATGACATGCCTCTTACAAAGCCCTTTGTATGGTAATGTTACTGTGCTCCACATTTCACATCATATATGTTCATATTGTATGTGTTTGTGTTCAACTTAGCAGGGCTAAGCATTATACTGTATAACTGTAGTGGAAATGCATTTTTTTTTTTTTTAAATAAACCATTGTATTTGTTTATTTGCTACGTCATGCTCTGATGAAAATGGCACTATTATTGCTTCACAGGTTGGCTGAATATATATATTTTGTTAGAAGACACATGTTTTTCTTAGTGAAGGGTGAATGAGTGTGCTTGTGGTTCTGTCTGTCTATCTCTCTGTCCCTTGTGTGAACACTGAAGAGAATAAATGAGACCAAAATGAATTCCTTATATTTCTCTTTGATTCTCAGTGCTTACTGCTGTATTGTACAGTTTTTTAGATGAATGTCAATGATATCACTGGATGTAATAGAGTGTAATTGTTAGATATAAAGACATACAGATTAACTATTTTATTTTGTACTTTCTTTGACTATGCGCCACTAAGGTTGGTAACATGTTTTAAGACCATATCATCATTTTTTCTTTACATATCTCATTTTATTTTTCTGTGTGCTTAGCAGATTTTTATATATTGTTTTATATGTATTTTTTATTTTATTTTTTTTCATTGTTTCCGTCCTTTTTTGTGTGCTGGCATGAGTTTTAGATATGTAAGCAGAGGGGGCGGTAATTGCTCAGCTGACAAGAAAAAAACTGCTCTCACATATTATGAATCATGTCTAATCTTTTGTAGCACATAAACTGTACTTTTTACTGCTGAGCAATACAAATAAAAAGGCTTTAAAGGCTTCTTCAGTCTGTAGCTGATTTTTATCTATCTTGGGGTTTTGTATCCGTTAAAAAAATGTTAGTATTTAAAGCAAAATCTGTTGGAGCACAAATGCCAATGTTTTCCCCTTGATTTAAAGGTTTCTGGAATCTTTCCTGTTCATGCTATATGCTGAATGAAGCTTTTCTATTCACAAGCTGTTCAGTGTGACACAACTGGGACGTTCACTGGATCACCCATTCATTCATAGTCTCTCAAAAGGTGACAGATTATTGTAGCCCTTTTATAAACACTCTCGATCACATGGCTGCATGCTAGAATGCAGTTAGGTGTTATAGTCTTTGTTTTGTTTGGCTTGAGTTATTTGAGAAATTTAGCTAATATAAAAACAATACAAATATATTAGGCCTATGCAGCTTTATGTTTTATGCTAATCCAGTTCAAGAGGGATGCTTAAAGGCACAATATGTAAGACTTTTGCATTAAAATATCCAAAAAACTCTAGCACAGTGTTATATGTTGCTTACTTGTGTATCCCAAATGTTTCCAACAACGTTTAAATCCAGAGAAATTCACAATTTTAACCAGTGTAATGCCAATGGCGTCATGTCCGTGTTATCCCTGCTTTTACTGCTGTAGAAACCATGGCAATGGGTGAATCAAATGACCCAAGAAGAGTTTTGGACAAGAGGAGAAATAAAATGAGGATCAATATCGGCGTGGCATTTCCTAACACTGTTTAACAATTCTGATGAACAAGTCTATGATAGTGTAATTAAATACAGTATGTGTAATACATAAATAGCAAGTAGAGTCAAAAGTACTGACTGAAATTTTAAAAATGTGACGCTTTGAGCACTGTCGAGCAGATTCATAAGCACCTCTGTTTGAATTTGAAAGTGGGAGCGTTTGAAAGCAAGCGTCTATCAGCGGACAGTTCCGTTTTTGAAGTGTTGATCATTGAAGCCAATCACAGACATATCTGATGAGAGCGTCAACACAATGGCCATTCAGAGGTGTTTACGAATCCGCTCAGCAGCGCTCAATGCGTCACATTTTTAAAATTTCAGTACCGACGTGGTACCGAAGTCGGTACTTTTGACAACTCTAATAGTAGATCAGACTTTTTGCAAATGCTGTGGGTATGTTCAAATGTAGCCTACTTTTAGTATGATTGTTTTGAACACGTGAAACTGCGCTCTGTTACCCCAACGTTTAATTCGACAAATAAAGTGACATATGAGTAGTAATTTAGCATTAAACATTACATTACTTGTGGCTAATTCATTAGAATGAGATAAAATCATGTGATTAAATGTAACGGTTATAAAACTTTATTTCATTACCTCATCCATGAACATGATTTGTCCCGTCAGATTGATTTCCATTGGCAGTGGAGGTGAAGATGACAACCCCCATCATTCCATGATCCTTCACAGCGTCACCAAGCTACACCTTTGTTGTTTTGAAAATGTGACCTCTAGTGGCAAAAAATGACATACTGTGCCTTTAAATTTACCATGAAATCAAAAAAGCAATTCTTTTTTTTAATAAAATATTGCAGTGTTTTTTTTAAATGATTTATCTTTTTTTCATGTACACTCGTAACCTTTAATTAACTTTCCCTCCTTGCAACAACATCTATTCTCTGATAACGTGTTAAATGATTTATCATTTTTCTTTTTTTTATTTCATGTGCACTCGTAAACTTTAATCAAAATAACTTCCCCTCCCTCTTGCAACGGCATCTCTGCGGGACAACCTGTAACTCACATGAGATCACAGGAGTGGCAAACCACAACAATCCAACGATTCAATCAATTCCTGATGGACAAAATCAAGTCCTGCCCTACATTTTTTTTCTTGTTTAATTAAGAAGCCCTTTCACTCAGATATATATCACAATAGGGAAGAAAAGACTATCGCAGCTTCCATTTCATGCCGACTTTAACAGAGAATTTTTAATCATGTTAGTTTTTCTTAAAATATTATTTTAAATACTACTTAAAATATTATTTTGTATTAAAAAACTAATTCTGAATTCTTTATATTCTTTTTTTATACATAAATCTATTTTATTCTTTTACCATTTCACATTTCTATATTCACAATGTCGTATTTAAAACCATTTTTTAAATGTCTGCAGTGTATGGTTGGCATTCAGGAGATGGCCCTTAAGTGGTTTGCCTACTAAAAGATGACATATCTAAAATAAACATTTTCTGTTAATATAGGAAATTTTTCATCTACATCAGCTCCTTTATTATGTGGGGTTCCTCAAGGGTCAATTTTAGGACCTTTACTATTTACAGTGTATATGCTTCCTCTGGACTTAATCTTTCAGAGATATGGCTTGTCTTATCATTGCTTCGCTGACGACACTCAATTTTATTTTCCAGTATTCTTGGACAAAAAAATCATTAATTGAGAATGCCCTAATTTGCTTCACTGACATCAGAAAATGGCTAGCAGGCAACTTCCTCCATAAATGAGAGCAAAACTAAACTTTTGATTTTTGGTTCTCCCAAGTCCTCTTTGATTGGTCTGGTTGATCAACTAGGACCTCTGTCATCAAATGTACAAGATGTAAAGAGCCTCATCTCTGCTTTTAAGCAGATCAGTGGTGCTGTCAAGGGTAGCTTTTTCCACTTGAGATCTATTGCAAAAGTTAAAGGGTTAGTTCACCCAAAAATGAAAATTCAGTCATTAATTACTCACCCTCATGTTGTTCCACACCCGTAAGACCTTCGTAAATCTTCGGACACAAATTAAGATATTTGCGATAAAATCCGATGGCTCAGTGAGGCCTCCATTGACAAGCAAGATGATTACCACGTTCAAATGCCCAGAAAGGTACTAAAGACATATTTAAAACAGTTGGTTCAACCTTAAAACAAAACATTTTCATAACAATGAAGTGACGAGAATACTTAAATAACGACTTTATTCAACAATATTTAGTAATTTCAAAACACTGCTTCATGAAGCTTCGAAGCTTTATGAAAATTTTGTTTACGAATCAGTGGTTTGGAGCTTGTATCAAACTGCCAAAGTCACGTGATTTCAGTAAACAAGGCTTCGTTAAGTGTTTTGAAACTTTTCGAAATTTCAATGGTTCACGTGACTTTGCCAGTTTGATACACGCTCTGAACCACTGATTCGAAACAAAAGATTTGTAAAGCTGTTTTTTGTTTTTGTTTTTTTTTTGGCACACAAATTAACATTAGATTAACATTTGGCACACTTCATAACATTAAGGTTGAACCACTGTAGTCACATGAACTGTTTTAAATATGTCTTTAGTACCTTTCTGGGCATTTGAACTTGGTCATTATCTTGCTGTCAATGCAGGCCTCACTGAGCCATCGGATTTGATCAAAAATATCTTAATTTGTGTTCCGAAGATGAATGAAGGTCTTACGGATGTGGAACGACATGAGGGTGAGTAATTAATGACATAATTTTCATTTTTGGGTGAACTAACCATTTAAACATCTTCTTTCTAAACCAGATCTAGAAATTATGATCCACTCATTAATCTCATCAAGGTTAAATTATTGCAACTCATTATACACTGGGCTGCCTCAAACTGCCTTATCCCATTTACAGATGGTCTAAAATGTGACCACTAGGCTCCTGATAGGGTCTAGAACAGGGGTGGGCAAACTCGGTCCTGGAGGGCCACTGTCCTGCAGAGTTTGGCTTCAACCCTGATAAAATTCACCTGCGTGTAATTCTGAACAAAGCCACTGGAAGGCAAGCCTGCAACCTTTAGTCAAAAAAGCATAACGGCTAATGCTAACGCTCCGCCTCTGGCGGTATGCAGGGAAGGAGACCAGAGGCCGTTTTTTGAATGGATGTCAATGGATGAGAGGTTTCACTATGCTGATTAAACAGCTTTTGTGGGGAAATAGCTAATCATTTAATTAATCGACAGCCTATTCGCTGATCTTCAGCATGTTTTACACTAAACAATACTTTCGTTGGGAACTATATATAGATTTTAGCTTGATAAAAGTGTATTTTTTTTAAGAGAAGGCAGACTAGGGAATGTTGGGACAGGTAGGACCATTTACAGCATTACCAACAGCAAATGTGCCGCATTACTGTTTAACAGATAGAAAAATAGATGTTTTGTAAAAGCCACTGGAAGGCAAGCCTGCAACCTTTAGCCAAAAAAACGTAACAGCTAATGCTAAGGCTCCGGCTGTGGCAGTATGCAGGGAAGGAGTTTTGAACGGCAGGCACTGATGTCACTGCCATTACACAATAGGCTAAGAGGTGCCGCACGTGATTAAGTTAGCCGTTACGCTTCCTCCAATGGTAAGAGATACAGACCCTCTCATCTCCCTATAATATACAATCTCTGTCCTGAATACCTTGATTAGCTGGTTCAGGTGTGTTTAATTAGGGTTGGAGCAAAACTCATGGACAGCGGCCCTCCGGGACTGAGTTTGCCCACCCCTGGTCTAGAAGGAGTTATCACATTTTACCAGTATTAGCATCCCTACACTGGCTTCCCATAAAATGGAGAATAGATTTTAAAATGTTGCTTTATGTTTATAAAGCTTTATCAGGTCTTGTCCCTAACTTTCCTACGAGAGCACCTAGGTCATCTGACCAACTTCTGTTGGAAATCCCTCATTGTTGCTATAAATTGAAGGGTGATCATTTCGCTGATTTTGGCGTTCATTTAATTTTACCCCACCTTAAAATAACATTAAAGCAGAGCATGTATAGCAGGCAAAAATGCCCCTTAGTGTAAAAACAGGAAAATAGTACAGCCGTAAAAGGTCAAATACATGACATCCAATCCAATTACTTCATCTTTTGGGGTCAAAACTAACTGCTGCATGCTGCCTTTTAGCAAATTGCACTACATTACTGCTATTCTCGACTGTAAAAGTGGGATTTTAGCACTCACTAACATGAAGAGCAAATATAGACACAGACAGTGCATAGAAATCGATTTAAAGTCCCCCTGAAATCAAAATTTAAGTTTTTTAGCTTTTAGTATGAATATGTTAGCCTTAAGGTTATTAATAAGCTGGTGTGTTCCAAAACAATGACAAAATTCACATTTAGGAGATATAAGCATTCAAAACTTACAGTCTCTCATTTCCTCTAAAATGGATCACGGATTTGCATGACATCACCGTGGACTTCAGCTTCTCATAAAATCCTCTGTCCAATCAAATGCTCTCTAGAATCTGAAGTCCCGCCCCATGCTACACTATAAACAGACGCTGAAGCTGTGGCCGAAATCGGTCATTTGTTAACACGTTTTCTAGTTTCTATATGGTGAATGGCACATAGTGCACTATATAGAGGATAGGGAACGATTCAGACAGTGTAAATATGTTTTCCATTGATGCGAATGACATCCGTTTTCGGGTTAGTGTCACGTAAACCGCCGCAGCATGAGCACAGTCTGCTCCAGTGTTGCCAATTTAGGGATTTTGTCACTAGATTTAGTGACTTCCCTGCCCCTTTTGAGACTTTTTTCAAATGTTTAGGGACAAATCTAGCAACTTCTTGGACAAACCTTATCTAGATTCATCTAATGACATTTAGATACCAGTTTTAGCTACTTTCAATCGAAAGCAGTTGGCAACACTGGTCTGCTCCCAGAGACACGAGAACACAGAGCAGATCATACACGAGTAGGCACAGACCACAAAACATTCGGACACATTTGAATTCTACAATCAATGCTATATATTTCTAGCAAAGCAATATGGAAGAGAAACAGTTAGAGATTGAGGAAAATTGGGTTTTACAAGCTTAACAGCTCTGGCCGAGCTGTGATCTAGGTTATCGCTATTGGCTATTTTGAAAAGGGGGAGGGGCTTCTAGATATATCCCGCCCTGTCTTCCTGTTTCATTCAATACTAACCAAACTGCTGCTGTGTTCAAAATCGCCCCCTACACCCTCATTCACTATTCCCTACATTAGTCCGAAATATGAA
This sequence comes from Ctenopharyngodon idella, assembly GCF_019924925.1. Taxonomy (NCBI): domain Eukaryota; kingdom Metazoa; phylum Chordata; class Actinopteri; order Cypriniformes; family Xenocyprididae; genus Ctenopharyngodon; species Ctenopharyngodon idella. The sequence goes on from NC_067242.1 coordinate 21,527,365, forward strand.
TTCGGACACTGAGTGCACCGGAAGGGCTGCCGATTTCGCATAGTTTGTGCTACTGTTTAATAATCTTTTGAAATGTAGCAAACTGGCAGCTCCAGTAGTAATGAATATTTATGTTGAACTAGCATGTTCAAACCTTTTAAATGATTTAATGATTAATTAAAAAGGAATTTATACCTGTATGATAATGCTGGACCAGCGCGGTTTGGAAAATGAATGGATGATTGATTCAGCTGCGGGCACCATCTCCTGGCGAGACGCGGGAATTCATTCAGCGCGCGACTCTCACAGTGCATTATGGGTATTCTCTAGCCGTTGAGCGTGCATCGGTTGTACACTCGTTATTGCGGTGCATCGTCCACTATGGTTTTGGACACCACTACAAATGGCTGTCCCCTCAAATAGTGCCCTATATAAGGGTATAGGGGGCGATTTTGGACACAGCCAGTGTGTTCCAAGCGGGTGTGCCTCATACGTCCTGAAAAGTGAAGCTGTGGGCTCTTTGATCACCCACTAGTGGCTGGATGCAGTACAGGTCATAAACCTCGCCCTCTCCATGCAAACGAACGGGACTTGAGTCAAAATAAAAAAATAAATTATGCTTCAAATAAAATTTTCCGAAAGATGGTCTTGGTCATTTAAGGTAGTTGTTATCACGCTGATATAAATTCAATTGTTCGTTTTTGTGATAAGTCTGATTTTAGCTAGCAATTTGATGCTATAGAAACGGGGCGTCATCATGATTGACAGTTGTGATTGACAGCTTCTCTGAGGATTGTCGGAGCTTCGAGGGGAGATTGAAGATATATAACTAACTATTAATTTTCGATTTCTGTGTTATTTCACACTGACAAAATGAGTTGTTCAGCAGTAAACTGTACTAACCGACCTACAGGATCTGATGGATCACTGAGCTTTTTTCGGTAAGGTTAAATGTGGGGTTTATATGCTAATTAATAAATGTTAGTTAGCACGCCTAACGTTAGCCATGACAGGAAAAAGCAGGTGATCGTTATCTGGCAGTTACTAATTATTTTTATGGATATAAAATAATAATTAGCAGGACAAAACTAATGATAGCCTACTCCAATTAATTATAGAGCACTGTCTACAGCAATCGATCTCCTGTAAGGTTAGTTGAACTTGATTTAAAATGGCAGGACCGTTTCTGACATTTTAGAGTTGTTTCTAGTGGCATATTATATTGAGTTTATCTACTGAATTTGCTGTTTCAAAAATATTATTGCTCTAGAAACAGAATAGCCTATTTTATAGGTAGAATTTTAAATTGTGTAGCCTATAATTTATATAGCCTATTTAAAATAGCTACATCAATGATGATGCAGTCGTCTGGGCGGAAGTTTGATACCGCAGGCGTTTCTCAATGTCAAGGAAGGATCCTCGGAAACCAGAATTTCAAGGATGCTACGTCATCGACATCTGTCGAAGGACTGTTCCAATGTCAAGGATCCTCGGAATTTCAAACAAGGACTGAGTCCTTCGTTTGAAAAATATCCCATATACAGGATGCATATGTGTAGCCTTCGCGCTCTCAAATCACCCACAATCCTATGCGCGCAGCTTTGCGATCTTGTTCAAAAAATGTAAAAAAAAATGTCCCAACGTTACCAAACATTTGTTATAACTGTAGTAAATATGTCAGATAAATAAAGTTTAACGTTTAAATGCCAGTACAAATTATTACCGTATTGATATTATAAATTATACGAATACAAATTACGTTATTGATGGCTAACTGAACCGGACCGTCATTTAACAATTGTTAGCTTGGTTGCCTTTTCACTGACGTAATGACGCAATGAGGTGCACTTGCTAGTCTGTTCCATTTACGTGTTCTCCGAATGCTAAAGAGGAGCCTCGCCTAGCCTCTGAAGGAAGTGACTTGGAAGGACCAGTCCTGCCAAGGAAGTATCCTTGACATTGAGAAACGCCTCGCGACTCCGCCTCCGGGCTCCACTGACGATTCCTTCTGCGCATGCCCAGGCTCCAAACTGACGTGATCGTCGTACGTTTTACATTCAGTTCATTACAATGGAAGGAAGCGGCGTCGCGTCGTCTATCTTTACTTACAGTCTGTGGTTCCAAGGCACTTAAGTAGGCCTTTAAGACTCGACTCTCTTCGATACAAAAACATACCGTGTGAGTTCGAGTTTTTAATGTTGATAGTAAATTATACGAGCGAGAATGCAATTTCCCCCGAATATTATACGAGCGAGAATGCAGTTTTCCCCGAATATCCACACAATTGCAAATTGATTTTTAACAGTTCAACAAACAAAAATATGTACATTTTAAACACAGTGTGTGTCAGTATTGTTTGCTCTATTTTGCAACGAAATAATAGCTCCAATGAAAGCCACAGCAGAACTTTTGTGCGTCTCCAAGCAACACGATGATCACTCACTCATTAAGACACTTACCGCCACCTTCTGGCGTTTTTTTAGTTTAATATTTAAAAATACTAATTTTTACTTTTTTTTTTTTCTAGGGTTAGAAAAACTTTGCCTTAATATACTTTGCCTTTTTGCCTTAAAATATATTTTTGCACCTGAAAATCAAAAATGGTCCCTTACTGGAAAATATGTAAGACTGCAATCTAAGTGGAAGAGAGGGGGCACGCAGAAGGATGTTAAATGCCTCAGTCCACTTTAAAAAGCCTCGTCGCTCGATGATTTTTAACTTTTATTAAAATGTTTTTCGATGTTTATCTTTTGACTAAATTTTAAATATAAATGTATGATTTTTTATGGTTAGGTATTCATTGGTATTATAGAGTATTATGTGTATTGCAAAACACTTGGATTCAACTCCTGTTGTTTTTAAATGTGCTCTATAAATAAAGGTTGAGTTGAGTAATATTTCTGCAACTGTGCCTCTTTTGTACGGTCGGGTTTTTATTTTTATTTTATTTTTTTATTTTTGCAATATTAAACGGCACTACATATGTAAATTTATCAGTAGAAATATGTGTTCTTTAATTTGTTAACCAAATTACTCCACAAGTGTTGTATAACTACTAACAAAATAGTTGCACAATCTGGCGAAATCACTGTGCAGAATTATCACCTTGCGATGTGATTGGTCGAAAACGAACATTGTCGCTCAGCGATTGGATAGCAGAACTGTCAAACACAAAGCTGCTTTCCCATCCGGGTCAGATCGGAAGCAACACTATCCGGTGCATTGGGCGAGTGTGTGTCACACTTTCAGCTGGTGAGTGTTATGTTGCTCTCAGCACACCGTTAACCTGCGGATACACATGAAACATACGGATTATCGGACAGACACGCACGCAAGGGCTCGTTTGCTGTCGTTTCAGACGCTGATCTGATTATTTCTGAGCTTTTTTAGCGTTTAGTGAAGGAAATTTGTGGATAAGATGGCGGATGTGGCTCCAGCCGGCGTGGAGAAGAGTCTGGATGACTTCTTCGCAAAGCGCGACAAGAAGAAAAAGAAGGAGAAGGGCAAGGGAAAGGAGCAGGCGACAGGAGGTGCTGTAATGTTGGTGAAAAAGACCAAAAAGGAAAAGGAGAAGTCGACGAAGAGTGAGAATCAGGACGCGCAGATGGAGAAGGTATTGCAGAGTCAAAAAACACACCGGCTGCGTCACAAAACCCAGTGAGCTGCCTGCCTTGTATAAAAGGCAAGTGAACGGTCTAAACGCGCTTGAAACGTTGAGCAATGCGGTTTAAGCAGGCAGTTCACTCGGTTTTGCGCAATTTGGTCTAAGTAATTTGGTCTGTTTTGTGACAGCCAAATAACACTTACAAAGGTTAAATGTTTTCTGTATAAAGTGAAAGTTACTGTAATATTGTGTTGGAGCTATCATCTATTTGTGATTCTGACCGCTATTAGGTTGCTTAAATTTACAATTAACTTTAAAATCACTTTCTGTCATCATCCTCAGTTTGACTTTCCTGACTCTTAAAAAATAAAAAACAAAGTTAGATTATTTTTGGCGGAATAGTACGTTAGAAGTTTGAAAGCCTCAGTCATCATTTACTTTCGTTGAATCTTTTTTCTTTTATTACAATTTAAGTGAATAGTGACTAGTACTGTCATTCATTCATTCTGCCTTGCATTTCAAATTGGAATGGAGCAACATGAGGGTATGTAAATGATGACAGAATTGTCGTTTTTGACTAAACTATGCCTTTAATTTTGCCCTTAAATAGATGTCGCCTTTGATCGTGTCTTAAGTGACGTATATTGGGTGATATGACATCATACTGACATTTCATTCCATGGGGAATAAATCTTCTGTCAGTCTGCATGGGTTTTATAACTGATCCTGTAACTGTCCTTCAACGCCACCATATTCTCTTTTTTTTTTTTTTTTTTTTTTCCCCAGTACATAATAGCTACATGCTAATGAACGATGCTGTTGTACTTTTACAATGACATCAGATCGCTTTAATTAAATCCTGCACTTTTCATATTCTAATGCAGAAATATTGTAAGTCAGTTGTGCTGCATCCCATTTTGCCTACTTACATTGTGCCCTAAAAGTCTGTACTCTTGGGAAGGAAAAAGTACATACTTTTGGGTGTGTAGCAGAAGAGTAGGCACATTTTGAGGCCTACTACCCCGTCATAATTGTGTCTTTTTAAGTGGGCATGAAATGGAAATTCACCCTATCTGTTTTTTAAATGCATGTTATATATTTTATGTGATCAATAAATGTATGCATGTTACATTTTTCAAAGAATTTTTTGACCTCTTAATGTTTAATAAAAATGTCATAACTGGACCTTTTTTTATGAAAATATAGACTCTGGTGTCTCATGCAGGACTTATCCAATCATTTAGTCTGCTTAAAGTCACCATAAAATTAAAATTTGTATGGAATATTGCAGTTTATTATTAGTGATTTATCTGTGCACATCATTACTCATTTATGTGATCATTTATGTGATCTTGTAAACTCTTGACATCTTTTGTCGGGACAACCTTGTCACTCATATGAGATTGCAGCAATTGCAAACGATCCGACTTTCCAATTAATTCCTGATGGACAAAATCAAGCCCCACCCAACTTTCATTTTTTTTTTTTTTTTTTTTTGTGTGTAAGAAGTCGTTTCACTCTGTCACAATAGCGAAGAAAACACTATAGCAACTTCCGTTTCATGCTGACTTTAAACCTACCCCTGCAAGCTTTTCCACTTCTCAAAATCCAGTTAACAACAGATCGAGAGAAACCAAGACCTCGCCCTTTTTCGATAATCTGTTCCACTCATATGTACATCACAACATGAAAGAAAAGATCTGTCACTACTGTTTCATTGTGACATTAACAGAACATTCTGTCGCCTAGACATCATCATCCTGTCACTGTAAACTGGCCTGTCAATCATCTTGTCACCTATAATGTCTTCATATACACATTTCATTTTGTTTATTTAATGCTACTAAATAATTCTTCCTACCATATTGTATAGAAAAGAAGCAGCATGTTAATCTGCCAGACGAATCTGCCAGAGAGCATGTGCACTTACAGCGGGGTTGCGGTGGTTGACTGACTGATAGTGACAGATGCATTGCTGAAGCAACGGCGCAAACAGAAGTTTAGCGATCGATTCAAGTTCAATGCACGTAGCCTACTTCAGAGTAGGCTTTGGTTAGATGTATATTGTGATGACGTCACACGACGTGTCTGGGCCCAAAATCTTTGGGAAATCTGCAGAAATTTAGAAAAATTGCAAGCTCCTTCGAAAATAGAAGAGTTTGCTTGATTTTGCATTCAATTCTGCAATCGCAAAATCCTGGAGGGACTGACATGCACTGCAACTCTGGAGCTTTTGAGAGAATTTGACTACTGAAGATATGACTTGTGGAGTGAAAAACAAACTGATTACAAAAATGTTTCTATTTTGATTGTTTAATGCAATAACAGCTAAATGTCTTCATTTTTATGAGCTGAATCATAACTGCAACAAACTGACACCCTAAAAAAGTAATAAACCTCAATATGTTCCCCCATATGGCTCCATGCACTCGAATGTGACTTAATTTCACATGGATATACGTTACAACAGGGAACTTTCATTTCATGACGACTTTAATGCATATAATGGATGTCAGAGATGTGATTATATGATGATGCAATGTTTAATGATAACGAATGGTTCGATAGATTCGATTCGCTGAAATTAGTCGCACCTCCCATCAAGACCTTTACCTGTTTTTGCCGGTGTGACTAAATTTTGTTAGAGGTCACACTGGTGCTACCACCATGTTGCCAAACTAATAAGAGCTGCCATTTCTGTAGCATATGAGAAACCCTGAACGGCTAATGAAAGCTACTCGTTTGAGATGCGCACTGTGGAACGTTCATCAACTCGGACCAATAATAGAAAACGCGGCGCGAGCTCAGAACAGGTATTCGCAAGCCGATCTGATCACACAACACCGTTACTACACCGAGATCCAGTGAGAAAGCATTTAAATTCACCATAGAATTAATAACATTGCTGTGAGCTCTATTGAGAAGCATTCAAATTCAGTACAGAATTCTGTTATAAACCATATCAGATCAAACTTGGAAACCAGGAAAAACATTGTGCCATGAATGAACAAGTTATAGAAGGCTTTTCAGTCCACAAATCACCAACGTTCACCATGGATTTTATGTAGTTACACTAACTTTAACCATGGTATTGTGGCAGAAATAGTCAAATGTTTTTACATTATCCTTTTTAAGGTTCGTACAACATTTTGAGAGTGAAATTCAAGCACTTTAAGGACTTTCAAGAGCTTCACACAACTTTTTCTGGAACTTCAAAGCTCTAAATGTGAATACTTGCATTGCACGTCGATTTTTAGGTGTGCCCCTAAATTTTCTGCTTGTGCTCCTAAAATTTTCAGTAAGGGGCTACAGTGCTCCTAGTAAAAAAAAAAGTTAGTCTTTAGCCCTGAGTTAATACAAATGTAGTTTTAAATTCTGTTATAATTTTGCCCTTTCATATTTAGGCAGTATATTCGACTTGCATATTGTGCCTTTAATTGTAAATGTATGATTTTTTTTTTTTAATTAAAATATCCAAAAACCACTAAAACAGTGTTACATATTTTGTTGACTTGTGTACTTACATTATCCCAAATGTTTTCAAGAATGCTTAAATCAGGAGAAATTAATGACATCATACCTGCGTTACCTTCGATTTCGGGTTTTATTTTGTAAACCATGGAAACACCGAAGACGCTTTGTGTTTTATTAGACAGGTGAGCAAATATTTGGATACATCGACAGAAATAATCATTGTTATATAGCTCAAAACAGTAAGTCTTATTGTTTAAATCACGTCTTGATTTACAGTGGTTTACTATGTGCAACAAGTGTCTCATAGTAGCCGCCAAGCGAACGCACAGAGTAGCATTATAAGAACTTTGCCCCACCCTACTTCATTACTACAGTAATGTTAATAAATCTGTAATACATTAGCTCATCCATGAATGATTTCTGCCCGAGACGGCTGTAGATGTGAAGACAACAACTCCCATGATTCGAGAAAAAGCTGAATAAGCGACCTCTAGTGGTGAAAATTACATATTGTGCCTTTAAGGGTATGTTTACATGACAACAATGTACTAAAATTGGAAAAGTTTTTCCTTTGCATTTTTTACATACAGGCGACAGTGTTTTCAAAACGATCCCCATTCATACGGATCCATGAAAACGATTAAAAATGCTGTATTATGCATGCCAGGCCAGTAGTTGGCGTTGTCACTTGTAAAGAAACACTACGCAACTATAGACTGAACACGTAATATGCATGCACATGACGTTGCCGTTTTCACAAATTCACATTTTTGTAGTTTACACTAAGATGATAACGGTATCGTTTTAAAAAACTTGCACTTTGAAACCCGTTTGCATTTTTAGGCCCCCAAAATGCCATTGTTGTGTAAATGAACAGCCAAAACACATAAGTTTTCTGTGTTTAGATGAAAACAGCCACAAAGTTGCAAGTGAGATGCTTTCGGCTTCCTTCCTTTCTCCAAAAAAAATCTGAATTCATTATTGTGCTGGTAACCACAAACTCAAATAGGCTTCAATGAAGTAGTTTCACAAGTGTCATCTATCTTTCTCTTGATCTGTCTCTCCAGGAGGATGAGGAATGGAAGGACTTTGAGCAGAAGGAGGTGGACTACACTGGACTCAGACTCCAGGCCATGCAGATGAGGTGTGAAGAGCTAACATTATCTAATGAATTTCATATATATATTATGCTGTTTGCATGGTCATTTTATATTCAAAATATCAAAATATTCTCTGTAGTTTTTTTTTTAGTTTTTTTTTTTTTTTTTTTTTTTTGGACTTGAGGTAAATACAGCTTAGTCTTCAACAGCTCGGGAAGTCATTGGTGCTTTCTATGGTCGCCCTGATGGGTTTTTTTTTTTTTTTTTAGCAGTTTCGGAAATCGCTTTTTCAGCAACTAATCTTTGCCCTTGGTTTTCAGCTTACACAAATGTATCAAAGCACTCTAAATTCATTTAAACATTGACACATTACAGCACATCTTTGTTGAAGTACACTTTTTTTTTTATTTTTATTTTTTATGCTTGTCTGTCTGACAGTGATGAGAAGGAGGATGAAGAGTATGAGAAGGAGGAAGTGGGCGAGGATGGTGAGATCATCCTGGTCAGTGGTGATAAAGTCTCTGGACCCTGGAATAAATCAGGCGCCCCCCCTTCAGCTGCTCCGGGTGAGTCTGCAGCATTAGTATGAATAGCCAACTAATGGAAGTATTAGTTGAGATTAGTTCTTAATAATAATCTGTCTCATTTTATGTTAGTAGAGGAAGTTGAGGTTCCTGAGCCCAAAGCACCTGGCGTGTATCGTCCCCCAGGGGCCCGGTTAACCTCTACTAAAAGAGCTCCAACTCAAGGGCCTCCAGAGATCTTCAGCGACACCCAGTTCCCCTCTCTCCTCTCCACAGCCAGACACGTGGAGACTCGCAAGTAAGCAGTCACTGAGCTCCTCTTAAAAAGCCTGTGCGCTGATCATTGCTTAATCAGTACCTTTAACTTACTTCCTTGTTTTTCCAGAGTATGTTAGGAATGGCATACTGTCATGCTACTCATACTTTTTCTGCAGTGTTTGTACTGTACAGTGTGTAGATTTTCTGTGCATGGAACAATGCTAAAACAGTGTTGTTATTGTTAACTAAAACTAAAAATATTAAAGTTTTTAATTTCAATAAATCTGAAATAAAATATAAATATTAAACAGAAAAATAGTGCTGCATTGTCACAAAAGTTTAAGCCTTGCCAATTTATATATTCAATATACAAGCACAAGAAGATGAGAAAGGGAACTCAATTCAACTCATGCTCTGTGGGAGAAGTTTAAACATTTGAAGCACATGCCCAGAAAGCCAAATCTCAGACAGTGTGCAAATACTAAATTGAGCTCTCTTTCATGTTTTCTTGTGCTTGAATGGACATATTCACAGAAAATTATGTAAAAGTCCCGTCTCTGTGAGTATCCTAGCAAACACGTGTACGTGTACAGAATTTATCAGTATATTGGATCCGTGCATTAGGCCTTAAAGTGACAACAGCCTAATATATCTGCTGCTGTCTGCCTTTTTAATGTTAAAAAACTCTCACTGCTCTTGACTGAATAACTTTTGTAACTTTAATAAGGATTAATCTGTTTAATTTATACAGTTTCAATTTCTGTACCTGAAAACTACGGTTAGACCTACCTGAAAAGCACTGTTTATTTCATTTGTATCATTCTTCTGTTGTATTTATTTGTGCTATTTCTTGTAATTTGATTATTTGTTCTTATTGTTTACTTGTCTTAAATAACATTTTAAATTTATATTAGTCTGGTAGTTTTGGCTGTGGTATTGAAATTGGAATAGAAAATTCTGAATTTTCACCGGTATCTAAAATTTTGTTGTCATAACTGCCCTTTTTTTTTTTTTTTTTTTTCATGACCATTAAAAAAATATTTATGGCCTGTAAATTTTCTTAAGTCACCGGCCATTGGAAAGTGTGGAGAAAAGTTAGTTTAAAGAACCGTTCACATCAAGAACTATAACTAAAAAGATAACGATAAAGATATAATTCTAAAATCTTTGTAAATATAAAAGAATAGCTGTGTCCACACAACAGCTATAACGATATAGAGAAACTATATTTTTGGGATCACTTACAGAACAGCTTTTTCCAGCTGTTGAATGATAAAACACTTGACAGCCAATCAGAATCCATTCTAATTTAAGGGCTCGTGCATATAAAATGGAAGACGGCATTGCGGAGAAGTTAATTACCAAGGTCCAGAAAAAGCCACCACTTTTTGACAAGTCAGCCCCCTTTTCAAGGATACTTTAAAGAAAATAGATACATGGAAAACAGTTGGTCATACCCTTGGAATAAATGGCGAAGTATTAACGATATATGCCAGGCTAGCAAACAGTGTAAAGTAAAGTTACCTCAGGTATCCAGTGCTAGTTCGACAACATTGTCTTGCAACCTTTGAAGTTGCAGTAGGGCTGCACGATTTGGATGAAAAAATCAAATTGCGATTTTTGGTTAAAATTGCGATTTAAAATGCGATTTTATAAAACAAATGAAAAAAAAAAAAAATTACAAACAATACCAGGCTTGTTTGTAGGGCTGCACAATTTGGCCTGAAATTTTGTGCTAATATTATTTTGGCTAATTATTTTAATTATTATTATTATTATTATTATCATTATTGCTAAATAAAAATATTAAACCAAATAAGAAATATTACTGTTGTAATAACTTTCATTATTAAAGTATTTAGCATTAGTATTTAATTATAAATATAACTATAATAATTAGAAAATAATATCTAAAACTTGTATGACAGGGGTTACCTGTTAACATACAAGCAGTATGTCTATAAATCATTAGAAAGGTCTAAGGATTTATTATCAAATATTATATTATTATGATAAAAATCTGTCTCAATAATTTCTTTATTTTTGTCAGGAGGTATGCAAAATCAAAAATGGAGTCCATGTATTTAATATGAACTACGTGCTGCTTATGCATCCACTGTGGAAAAAAAAAACAATGTACGTACACTTGTGTACGCTGGAGAAAAACATATTGATTATATGTTCCCCTCAAAGTTCTTTAGAGAGAGGAATTATTTTTCTTATTTTTACCCTGAATAGGATTGAGTGAGCTTTATTTGGTGCTAAACATGTCTGTTTCATACTGGACGCCGGAGGGCGCCCTTGAGCAGATACTCCAAATATACGCAATATAACAAACGCTGTTCCAGGAAATCCCCAATGGGCATCATGCTATTGCTGTGACTGAATAAAAAGAAGGTAGAAACGCTTTGATTGATTAAACATGAATAAAATAAACAGACGACTACAACAATACATGGTTTATATGTTTTCTTCAAGCCTTCTCGGGTATTTCCGTAATAATAAAGTATATTTATAATCCAATGCTAATCAAAATGCTATTTCAAACACCAAACTCACTAACGTCAGTTGAGAGTAAAAACACATTAAATGTTGTCTTTTGTTAGAAAAGAAGTTCATAAAGGCTTCTCATGTTTGGAAAGTTTGTATATTTGACGTGTGTTGCTTTTTCTAATGCAGTGCTCTCAGATGGAGCATCATTTACTACTGATCACAGAGCAGCTCTTCACTAACATGCTGTGTACATATTTATATAATTAAAAATCGCAGCCTTTGCGATGTTATAATCGCAAATTCGATTACGATTAATCGTACAGCCCTAAGTTGCAGTGAAAAAGACTTCGTCAGCTAAATTCACTGTTAGATTAGATCGATTACACTAGCTATTCACTTGAAACATAGCATGCTGAGGACATCTGCTGGTTAAAGGCGTGTAAATGCAACAAGAACGGCAAAAACATGTTGTACACACTTTGAAACCGCAGCGCATGAGCTTAGAATAAACGAACCGCTATTGTTCGTTGGTGTGGACGCAAATATAGTTATATCGTTCTTGGTGTGAACGGGTCTTTAGACAAAAGCGCACAACAAAATTACCAAAACTTGTTCTAAAATTAAAATGACAACTGAAAATATTAAAATAAAAGCTAATTCAGAATAAATACGAGCATATAAATAACACTGTGCCAAAATGTGCATCATCAAATGGCTAGCTCTGAAATTTCTGATTGGATGAGCCATTTTATTGTTGCAGTGTCTTCAATGTGGGTGTGTTGTAAAGGTACTTTTTTTTTTTTTTTTTTTTTTTTAAAATATATAAAAGCATTTTCAAAAAGTAAAATAATTTTGATCATTTTTAATTTGGTTTGAGTCATGAGAATATTTTTAGTAAATCTATTTCAGTTTAGTTCCAGTTTTCCCCAGTTATTAGTTTTTATTATTTCAGTAATTGAAAATGTTTTCATAATGAGAAACTAATTGCAAACTATTTCTTGCTCATTTAATTAGATATTTTTTTTAATTTGCACATGGTCATGTAGTAAACTACCATTTGAAACATTTGTTACATACTGTTTGACATATATAGACATATTGCTGTTTATTAGCATACTTCCAAATGGGGCCACAGGATTTTAATTTTAAAATCTAAAATTAAAATCTGAATTAGAAATGCTAGAAAATTTAATGGAAAAAAAATATAAATGGCAACTTGTCTCCCTTCAACATACAGTTCTTGAAACTCCTGAAATTTCTAAATTAATTGTGGTTGTCCAGTTAAATAAATATAATTTTTTAATAATTAAAAAAGTTTAAAAAGCTGTTTTTTTTTTTTTTTTTTTTTTTTTTTTTTTTTTATAATTATGGCAGAAATACTGTAAGAAATATTTTATCCTCTATGGGGGTGCCTTGGTTTGTTTTGGACTGTGAGGGCCTTTGATTCATAGTATATATAGAACTGAACCTAGCTTATAATGCATAATGGTGCTGAGAGAAACTGTTTTCTTGTTGTAGGGACAGAGAGATGGAGAAGACTTTTGAGGTGGTCAAGCACAAGAGCCGTGTCAAAGAAGGGGAAGGCCCGGGATCCATGCAGCATTTACAGTTAGATAATCAGTACGCCATCCTGGGGGACAAATAAAAGCCATCTCCCCCTCCCCCCAAGCCTACCGCCAATGGTACTGTAAGACTCGCAGGGGGAACATGACCTGCAGCTGTCTGATGCAGTCCTGACCGAGCTGGAGACGCCTGTGCCCATCCATACACACTCACACACAATGACATACAAACACACACATCCCAAAAATCCTTGTCAAGCAACATCCACAAATGAACGCATTTTGACACATTTAGCCATTGAAATCCTCTCACACACACACGGCTGATAAAGGCACTCCCTTATCAACTGCATTCAGACGGGCTGCAGCAACAGGAACTGACTGAATTTCAAATTCTGCTTTATATGACACCAAGTTCACCAAGACGAATGATACTGCATCAAACGAACAAGGCACCAAATGTTTATTTCGGTGGATTTCCTCATGGGGTTGGTTGGCCGGCAGAGCCACTGGACATCGGCTAACCCTGAGAAAATGAGAAAAGCCACTTTGAGGATGGAGTTCAAAACATTGCGTGAGAATTAAAAAACAAAAAAACAAAAAAAAAAACGCTGAGGGTTTTTTTTTGTTTTTCGCTACATCAGTATAGCTCCCGAACCTTTGGATTTTTTTTTTTTTTTTTTCTTTTTTTTTCCCTTGCATTGTGATGATAAAGCTGGGAGTTTTCGGTTTGGGCACTAGAGAGGGGAGACTACCTCAGTTACATATCTGTGGTTACCATGTCGACCAGGTCCTGGGCTCAGATTGGCTGCAGTCCAGCCAAAGAGGAGCGATTCAACGTTTCAACCTTAAACTTGAAAATATTTTTTCCCTCCCCTTTTTTGCGAGATCTGTTGACAGAGGCGTCAAGTCTTCAAATTTATTTTTTAAAGTGGCCTTACTGTGGAAAAATAAAGATATGAAAGTGATGGGGGAGAAATATCTATATAAATATATTTAGAGAATGTGTTAAAAAAATTATCATTCTGGAAGGCACTTCCTGGTCGTGTTGCAGTTAAATGCCTGCTTGATTTGATTCTTACCACTCTGAGGAGTAAAAAAAAAAAAGCCACCGTAACCCTCTGTGAGAATGTAGTTATGCGCTAGTTTGTCGACATATTGCAAATAATGGATGTTCTCTAACAATGTCCCTTTAACCTTTCCATCCCTGTTCCTCTCCTCATTTTATTTGATTCCATGATGATTGACAAACCATTATTAAAGCTTAACCTTTCTAATCTCACATAATGTTTCTGGTTTGATGTGTATTTTTGTGATTTTTCTTGCTGTGGCCTGTAGAGTGCGCTGCAGTCATTGCTACTAAATACTCGGCAGTGTCAAATGCGTTCCAGTTTATGTGTGGAGCTGTTTTGCAATGCTAAACTGTAAATGTATGCATATAAGTATCAGAATCAGGCTATTCTGTATATGCATTAAAACCCCTCAGACTCACCATGTTGTTCTTCTGACTGGACAAAAACTGCTGGGTTGTTTCATTATCTGAATAGCTACTATTTGTGAAAGAACATTTCACTGAATTTAAAGTATATGATATCAGTAAAAATTACTAGAGCTAAAAACATTTTAAATTCATCTAATTAAAAAAGGTAACAATTAGTAATTAGTTTTCATAGTGGACCTTGACACTTGAGAAAAGTAATGATGCACTACATCTTTTGTTTGGAAAATTGTTGAAACAGACTTCTGAAGTGAATTATGGGAGTGCTTTATTGGCGCTGTTTTTGTCAAACACAATCTAACATGAAGATCATAGGCTTGGATTAATAAATACTGTTACTAAAGGGAAGCGCATTTAATGATTGCATTTGTAACAGTTTCTGAGTGTGTGGTAAATGTTTAACTAATTCTAGCAGTGGGAATGATTATTTCTTCATCTCCAGTATGCCACTGCCTGGGCCTCTCCGCTTTGCACTGCAGATGTTACAATACTGTGTTCCTAGAACCTGTCAGAGAGGATGCAAAACTTACGGTGAAAAAATTGCAAAAGTAAAGATTTCTCCACTTTAAAGGCTTCAAATGTGAAGTGTGTCATTCCTACATCTGTAGCATCATTAAATGCCATTATCACTTTTCGGGATGCTCAAACATACACAGTAATGTTGTGATAGTGCCACTTGTCTTGTACAAATTAAGGTGAATTATAAAAAATCAAACAATGACTTTAAAATACAGCAATGTGTAAAGTTTACAGAAGACTTACAGTTCCTGGGGATGGCAGACACTCCTTGTGGAACATGTGTCTGCAGTGAAACACTACCACACCAAATGCTTGAGCCGTGTCTGAAACAAACAGTTTGTCAGTCAAGCAATGAAGTTGAAAAAAATCCAACTAAATTATCACATTTGTGAAGACACCCAAAATTTGGGAATGAAATTGATGATTGGGCAGAAAAGTACAGTATATTGCATTTTTATATTTGTATATGGTGTATATAAAATATTTTGAATGAATTTTAAAGATACAACAACTTGTCTTTCATGAAAATTAAATAAAGTTGAACATTAAATGAAACACATATATATATATATATATATATAACACTGGTCTACAATTTTTAGAAGTCATCTGCTTCAGAGATAAAATGTGCTATTATGAATTTTGATGTGCTGAATTCAAATATGAGAATTAAAACAACTGATTGGCTACTGTTCCCAATATATTTAAATTTTTACATTTTGTATTTTGTGTATAATACCCTGTATAATATTTACATAATGTATAATACCCAGTGTATAATCCTGTTTAACACTTTAAAAATCAGCAACATGTGGCCCTCTAGGAACTGAGTTTTGCACCCCTGCAGTTGATTTCTACAGTATCTCACAGAAGTGAGTACACCCCTCACATTTTTGTAAATATTTTATTATATCTTTTCATGTGACAACACTGAAGAAATGACACTTTGCTACAATGTAAAGTAGTGAGTGTACAGCTTGTATAACAGTGTAAATTTGCTGTCCCCTCAAAATAACTCAACACACAGCCATTAATGTCTAAACCGCTGGGCACAAAAGTAAAGTAAAAATGTCCAAATTGGGCCCAATTAGCCTTTTTCTCTCCCCGGTGTCATGTGACTCGTTAGTGTTACAAGGTCTCAGGTGTGAATGGGGAGCAGGTGTGTTAAATTTGGTGTTATCGCTCTCACTCTCTCATACTGGTCACTGGAAGTTCAACATGGCACCTCATGGCAAAGAACTCTCTGAGGATCTGAAAAAAAGAATTGTTGCTCTACATAAAGACAGCGTAGGCTATAAGAAGATTGCCAAGACCCTGAAACTAAGCTGCAGCACGGTGGCCAAGACCAGCGGTTTAACAGGACAGGTTCCACTCAGAACAGGCCTCGCCATGGTCGACCAAAGAAGTTGAGTGTACGTGCTCAGCGTCATATCCAGAGGTTGTGTTTGGGAAATAGTATGAGTGCTGCCAACATTGCTGCAGAGGTTGAAGGGGTGGGGGGTTAGCCTTTCAGTGCTCAGACCATACGCCGCACACTGCATCAAATTGGTCTGCATGGCTGTCGTCCCTCTTCTAAAGATGATGCACAAGAAAGCCCGCAAACAGTTTGCTGAAGACAAGTAGACTAAGGACATGGATTACTGGAACCATGTCCTGTGGTCTGATGAGACCAAGATAAACTTATTTGGTTCAGATGGTGTCAAGCATGTGTGGCGGCAACCAGGTAAGGAGTACAAAGACAAGTGTGTCTTGCCTACAGTCAAGCATGGTGGTGGGAGTGTCATGGTCTGGGGCTGCATGAGTGCTGCTGGCACTGGGGAGCTACAGTTCATTGAGGGAACCATGAATGCCAACATGTACTGTGACAAACTGAAGCAGAGCATGATCCCCTCCCTTCGGAGACTGGGCCGCAGGGCAGTATTCCAACATGATAACAACCCCAAACACACCTCCAAGATGACCACTGCCTTGCTAAAGAATGTCTCCAGACCTAAACCCTATTGAGCATCTGTGGGGCATCCTCAAACGGAAGGTGGAGGAGCGCAAGGTCTCTAACATCCACCAGCTCTGTGATGTCGCCATGGAGGTGTGGAAGTGGCAACCTGTGAAACTCTGGTGAACTCCATGCCCAAGAGGGTTAAGGCAGTGCTGGAAAATAATGGTGGCCACACAAAATATTGACACTTTGGGCCCAATTTGGACATTTTCACAGGGGTGTACTCACTTTTGTGGCCAGCAGTTTAGACATTAATGGCTGTGTGTTGAGTTATTTTGAGGGGACAGCAAATTTACACTGTTATACAAGCTGTACACTCACTACTTTACATTGTAGCAAAGTGTCATTTCTTCAGTGTTGTCACATGAAAAGATATAATAAAATATTTACAAAAATGTGAGGGGTGTACTCACTTCTGTGAGATACTGTAGGTCAATTTGTTCAGCAGAGTGATGTAAGCTTTGTTAAGATTGCATCATCCATGTGTGACACAATACCAGCTTCAAATTGCATCATTCATTGTTTTGCCTAAAAAGCAAGTACTGTCCAAACCCAGTCATAGATTTATTCATAATCCAGTCAGAGACATATTTTAGTCATTTCTTGTTTAAACTGAGATCCCTTACCTTTATTACTAATCCTCGACCAAGGGTCATATATACTGTCCAATAGCATATCTTGAAAACTAGAGCCAATCAACCATTTTAAGCATCATTTTCGTTCTCAGTGACCCAGAAGTAAGTTTTGGAAGATCATTTTTATTCCATATCTGCAAGACAGACTTTTCAGGATAGGAGACGGACTAAAAATGAACTCCCACACCTTACTGCCAGATTCTGGAAGATGAATTCTTCAAACAGTGGTACAAGAGGATGTGGTGCTGCTCCTTCAAGAGTCACTCTCAATCTGTCTAAAGCCTATAAAGGGCCCTTCATGTATTTTACAACACTTCAGCTTATGATTCTTATTAAGTGGGGGTCATATTTCAGGATTCTTTACCTAACCTAAGTCTCTGAGATCCTGACACCTTACACTTCTGGAGACTCCAGGGCTGCGCTCCACTCCAAATTATTATGCTCTTCACATGCTAACTTCCCTCCATCTCGTAGACTCGAATGCTTACATTGCATGAGTGCCCACTACTGGCGGAACTCGTGCATAAGGTTTAAATGAAACGCACTAAGCCCTTGATCACTTAGAATTCACTATGGAGCTGATTTATTATTTAAACCCCTTTTGTACTTATGAATTTGTTTAATGCACCATTCTATATGCTTATAAGTTGTTGGAGAAAATTTATAAAATTCTATGTAACCTATATGAACAGAGAAAACTGAGAAAAATAAAATTATACAAATGAAAAAAAAATATCAGTAGTATAATCTTTGACTGTGAACAAAAGGAAGCTACAAGTATTATGCAAATGAATCACAACATAATATATTATACACTATTATGTGATTAATTTAAAAAAAAAAAAAAATTCAAACACTTCAGTTAAGTGCGATCTGCTGTGACGTCACAATCAAGTTAAATTGTGGGAGTGTGCCCACAATATCTTGAAGTGTACATCAGAGTAAACTCGCTCCCAGATATATAAACTCCCTGTAAACTCACAGATATATACACAATATATATATATATATATATATATATATATATATACACACACATATTACTTCTTATCACTTTATATTAGAATCCAACTATTAACTACAAGTATTATGCAAATGAATCACAATATAATTAATATATTATACACTATTATGTGATTAATTCTCCAAAAAAAAAAAAAAATTCATACACTTCAGTTAAGTGTGATCTGCTGTGACATCACAATCAAGTTAAATTGTGGTAGTGTACCCACAATATCTTGAAATGTACATCAGAGTAAACTCGCTCCCTCTGTCAAAATCGAGGGGACGAGGGTCTGTCCATATAAACTTCCCTCATCCACTTCACGAAGTGGAATGCACTTCAAAATGGCAACAGGGATTCCCTCGAAGGGAAGTGCTTAGAGAAGTTCAGGAGTGCGTGTCTAAAACTGGAGTGGAACGCAGCCCTGGTAGGTTGCAGTTCTGGAAAATGGTGGTGCTGGAGACTAAAGGGTTCCTGATGGTTTCACACTTAATTCTTCACCTTAATTCTTAATTCTTTTGCAGTTAACATGTGTCTTTTCTTTTCCGCCTGTTTTTGTCTGACCCTGCTGACCCAATGAGCATTTCACTGTCCAATGGTCATGCTTTAACTTTGCAATTTATAGTATTTCATTAGTATTGCATTCTTCTCATGGGCATTTAATGTTTGACTTTTCAGTCTGGGTTAAATCTCTTTTTTGGCTCATTTTGCTGTAAAAGAAAACCTGCCTAATAATTATGCATACCTGAATATAAGGCGTTTTTCATTTCTTGCCTTCCTTAACAATAATATATAATTTATAAATGATTAAATACAAAATTAATAGTAGTTATTAAGATTGATGTGGTTTGGAATTGGTAAAATGTGCTTGGAATATGATCAGAAACTTGCCTAATGAACTTGCCTAACAATTCTGCACACGGTATATTTCATATATTTATGTATACAAACGGACACATAAAAAGTGATCAAGGCATACCTGGTGGTAGAATAGGAGTGTGGCAGGATTCACAGATATTTTCCTCTATGAGAAATGAAAGAAAGAGAGCATTTCTAGCATTTCTAGCGAACAGAACAGCTGCTGATTTTACCCGATCTTATTTGAGTGATTTTGTCCTAGCTGACTGGAAGACAAAATATTTGATTACCATCCACCCGCACTCCTCTCTTCTGTGTCCTGTGCATCCTCTGCAGAAGAGACAGCGAATCGGCCACCAGGATCTTCTTACAGCCCTCTCTCAGTAAGATCTACAGGACAAATCCCATGAACACAAAACGATCAGGCAAATATATCTAGTTATATTTGCACTCTAGCCTGAATGGTGTTGGTTTAACCACCTGTAGATTGTAGTCCTGTAGGATTTTGACCAGAGAGTCTCTGAGATTTGGAATCTCCATCCCTTCTTTAATGCGGTGAATAAGCAGGATGGGGTCCACATGGGTACCGATGTTATTCAAGAGGCCTGTGATAAATGCTAGAGTGAAGAAAACAAAAAGACAAAAATCATTAATACGGTAGTCTCAAACATGCATCAGGAAGCATAAAGAGCTACTGTAGATTGGGTTCTCGTACGTGGTTTGTCTATAGAGTAAGAGATGAGATCCTCCCAGAGTTCTCTGTCATCCTGCTCTTTGGCAAACTCGATGGCCTTGTCCACATCCGCCAGCTCCTCCATGATCATCTGTAAGGCACGTCTGCAGTTTCCCATACGACCTGAGAGGAGAAAACATCATATGTCAGAAGAAAAATTTTATTTAAAGGAACTGAAATTTTACACATAGTGACTTCTCTGTTGCACTGGATCACACTGGCAGTGTAAAGAACTATAGCATGTGTTCAATTTCTATGACAGAAATGCACAGATCAATGATTCAGCACTCACTGAGCAGGAAGACTGTCTCTTCTACAAAGTGTCTCTGCTGACAGATTTCTAGAGCCTGAAACAGACGACACAGAGCAACTGTTCAAAGACTGCTTAAGGTGGAATTCACCTGAACAAATGTATTGGGACAATGGCAGTGGTGCTTATTGTCCAGATCTATTAATTTATTTAAATGAAATAAAAAATAAAATGCATTTCATACATAAAATCATTCAATCCTATTATGAAAAGGTGATGTCAATGTATACTATTACCGTCATAATATTTTATTAAATATTGCTAAAAGAAATATACATACATATACATACATATTACTTCTTATCACTTTATATTAGAGTCCAACTATTAACTATAACTTTTGCCTCAATAAACTCCTAATTACTGCTTATTAATAGTTAGTAAGTATTCAGGAGGATTAAAGGACGTAAAATATGGTCATATACACATTCCACATTTAATTCAAGTAAATTACATTTTTTGGTTGAATGTTGTGTAAAAAATGTTGTTCTTCAAAAACATACACTACAGTAAAAGTTTGGGGTTGGTAAGATTTTTATTGTTAATGTCAAAATTACAGTAAAAATAATAATATTGTGAAATATGTATTTTATTACTGTGATGGTAAAGCTGAATTTTCAGCATCATCACTCCAGTCTTCAGTGTCACATGATCCTTCAGAAATCATTCTAATATGCTGATTTGGTACTCAAAAAACATTTCATATTATTATCAACGTTGAAAACAGTTGTGCTGCTTCATATTTTTGTGGAAATAGTGAACCATTTTTTCAGGATTTTTTGTTTTTGATGAATATAAAGCTCAAAAGAACAGCATTTATTTGAAAATATATATTTTTTTGTAACATTTTAAATCTCTTTACTGTCTAAATCTTACTGACCCCAAACTTTTGAATGGCAGTGTAAGAATAAGTCAATATTAATGTATTATTTCCTGTTTAACGTGGCATAGATTTTGTACAGACCTTCTCTAGCGGACAGTGCATGCTCTCTCTGAGGAAGGGCAGTAGGTTGGGTCGATCAAACTCAGCATACAAACTGATCTGCCTCTCATGGTACTTCTGCCCCTTATGGTGGTCTCGCTTAAACAGCTTGTGCAAATACTGGAAGAGAAACAGGCAAAAAGGAAGTTAAGCATCCAAAGTTGACTACTGCAAATATTCTGTTGTATTCTGGATCCTTCAAACACATCTGCATGATTAAAACAGCTCATATTTAGCATACCACATGTAACAGCTCAGGTCTGTCTTTTAATTCCTCCACCACTTTGTCCATCTGAGGGAGAGAAACACACAGATGTTCATCTTTACAGAGAGTTGAGAGGGTTTAATCAGAAGACAGGCCACTGCACTGAACTCACCGATATTTTATCTTCATTATCCAGCAGCATGTCAACAGCTTTCTGAAAAAAAAAATAGAGAGAACAAAGAGGTGGACGTATCCTTCAGACACATCACTGTGACTATAAATCACATTCTTCCAAAGTCATC